>NC_057797.1:551557113-551718067 GCF_018294505.1 Triticum aestivum | reverse complement strand
TTTAAAAGAAATGCCGCAGTCGGGCGTCTGAGCGACACCACATAAAGGGCTTTAAAAGAAATGCTGCAGTCGGGCGTCTGAGCGACACCACATAAAGGGCTTTAAAAGAAATGCCACAGTCGGGCGTCTGAGCGACACCACATAAAGGGCTTTAAAAGAAATGCCACAGTCGGGCGTCTGAGCGACACCACATAAAGGGCTTTAAAAGAAATGCCGCAGTCGGGCGTCTGAGCGACACCACATAAAGGGCTTAAAAAGAAACAATCATAATGAATATCCCGGAGGTAGAACCATCCCAGAGATACTCGGTAATAACAATAATATCACGGGTTAGTCAACAATAATAATAATCATAGATATCACAAGTCGCGAGTAGTAATTCCATTTCCTGGTTAACCGTTTCACCTCCGAAGACCGACACTAAGACCGACACCTGACCCATCCCAGACTATAATCCTTAACCATGGACACGGCTATTCAAATAGGTTTATTCTCTGCAGAGGGTGTACTCTTTACCCACGAGTAACGGATTTCTTTAGTCCATCGGGACTAATTCCATCTACGGTCTTTTTGTTGAAAACACACCTAACTTGCACACACCAGCTTATCACACACGTGTCTGGAATCACCCACGACACCTGTTAAGCAAACTCTAAGTGGGGAGCCTACAACCTCGCGTAGCATGGGATCAAACTTATATCGCGCGCTCTAAGGGGTGGCCTCCCCTCTCGGTCCCAACCGGAAACACCCATGCCCCCGGACCAGGTGGCCTGCCTACCAGCTACAACCGGTATCTTCCACCATGGCCTCTCTGTACGGTGTGTGCTAGCAAGAGGTTGACAACTTACTGAACCGTACTCTACTTGCTGTAGAGACGAGTGGTAGTACGAACCAAGTATGGGGGTTACTGGAACAAGACTCGATCTACGGTCGACTCAGGAGGTTTAAGTATTCCCTGCATGATTAGTATAACGAATATATTTCAACCAATACAATCAACACTCATTATATCTTACCATGCCATACCGGACATAACCGTCCCGACGGTGACCGGCGACAAACTCATGCCTACCCAAGGCAGAGGTTTTCCCGGTTCCTACCGGTATGCATGCAAGGCACATGAGGATGATTATCATCACAAGTGTGTTCATTTCCAACAGCATGGAAATCAATAACATGCACCCATGCATATGATCATATCACATGAAATAACAAGTCCTTTGAAATGCGGTGGTGTTATAAATGCATCAATGATCACACCAAAAATATTATGTCGGGATTCAGAATGCTTGCCTTCAATGTGTGGAAAGGCAGGGTGCTCTCCAAACTTTTGAAAGTTTCTTCTCTCTCCCCAAAATCCTATTTGAAAATATATTTGAATTAACACACATTTCAAAAACAGAACAAAAAAGTTGTTTGAAAAATTTTCAAATAAATCTTAAAATAAACTAGATGAAATTTGAGAGAGGTAGGAAAAAGAATCATTTCATTTGGAGTTATATTTAAAAAATTATAGCCAGTCAAAGTTATGGTCAAAACTGTTATTTAAATTAAAACAGAAAAGAAAACGGTTCAGAAGGGAATACGTTTTCGGAGCGGGGAAAGCGTACTGGGGAAAATACGCCTTCACTTAACCGACGTGGATAGGCGCAGGGTCACTGACAGTGGGTCCAAGGGGCCCACTGGTCAGGTTTGACCAGTCTATCCCTCCCTCCTATTCTTCTGCCCGAACGGAGGCGAGGCAACGGCGATCGTCACCGGCGAACGGCGGCTCCCCGCGGGGCTCAGAGAGCGGGGATGGATCCGCCACTCCAGGGCGATCCTCCCGGTGGTCGCCAGGTAGGTGGGAACAGAGGGAGCTGCCAGCGGCGAGCTTCTCGGCGGAGGTGGCCTCGGGAGCAAAGTGATTTTTCTCCCGCGGTGTGCCCCGATCAAAATTGAGTAGTGGGGATGGCTCACGGGAAGATGAGGAAGCTCTTGGTGGAGAGAACGGAGAGTGGGTGGCCCTGGTGGTGCCGAATTGGCCGGGGCAGTGGTGGCGGCTGCCGTTGCCGGAGATGGGGAAGAAGACCTTCCCCGAGTCGATTTGCTGCCATGGGAGAACTAGGGGAGCATTCTAAGGCTTCCTGCGTGCACGGGGTGGCTCGGGGGCCTCCTTTTATAGCTCGTCGAGGTCGGTTCCGCGGCGGCCGGATAAGCTCTCCGGCGAACCGCCTCGCTGTAGCTTGCAGGGCAACGTGGCGTGGCTGGGGATGACGGCAGGAGCTAGTGGACGAGAGTGCACTGCTCCAGGGGCAGGTGGCGAGTGGGAGTGGCTTGGGCGGCACCAACATGGCCAGAGGCTGTCGGGTGGTGGCGGCGGCTAGCGCTTGGCTTGCCGGGCGTGGCGAGGGGTAGCTTGGCGCGTAGCTGAGAGAAGGGGAGCGCGTGGCGAGGTTCTGCAGAGCGGGCCAAAGCCGTGGGGGCCAGCGTGTCGGCTCGGCCGCGTGGCTGCAATACGCGCGCTCTGGGCGCGTCCAGTGCACGCACGGGACGTGCTCGACGAAATGCCATGGAACTCCATAGCGCTTGGTTGGAGCTGGGATTTAGCAGGGTGGGGTTATAGTCTAAGGCAAAACCATTGGACAAGCTGGTTTGGTCAGGGGATTAAGTCCATAGTACAAACGAGGATTCATGTCAAAACTGATCATGCCCGAAAGGTGTCTGACAAAATGCAGGGCACCTAGGCATTTCTTGCAGTGGCCAAAATCTCCAGATCAGTGTCTCTGTGGATGAAAGAGAGAGTGGTGATGTTAGTTGGACAAAAGAAGAAACTTGTTAGTGCAAGTTTTACAAAACTTCAATTCTGGACAGGAAATAAATGACATTATTTCATGAACCAAAAATGATCCAAAAGGTGCATGCTCCTGGACTTAAGGGTTTAACATGGGGGACTACAAGTAGGAGAAATAATCAAGGGTTAAAGAGCAAGTAAAAACATGGTTGCTGTACAAACCATCAAGTTGGTCCAGAATGAAGATGAGGTTGATTCACTCAAATTTTTCAAAGAACATAAATAGGTTTTTGCACAAAGTGAAACAATAGGCTCCTACTGACCTCCCTTAATTTTGGTAGAAGTTTTAAAGAAATATTTAAATAGGTTGTAGTGAAAAATGCACTCTGGACCAAAGAAGAAAAATTGAGTGTAGGGCTCAAAATATTTCATGAATGAAATATATTTTTGCATAAAAGTGATTTAAAAACATCACATGACATCTCCAAATTTTTGTGGAAATTTTAAGTGAATTTATCAAATGGTTGTAGTTCAATTAAGGCCATTTAACCTAGAAAAATCCTTTTCAAGAAAATAAAGATCAAGCAACATAATTATTTAATTAGTTACACTAATAAAAGGAAAGTTTTTCTTGAGAGGTTAAACAAGTCCAATAACATATTTGAAAAGTTTTCTCTTTGGGAAAAACTCATCATAACAGGGAAGGAAATGACTTAAAAATCAAAATGGAGCTCAGAAATCCAAAGTTTTAAATCCTGGCAAAATTTTATTCCATTAAAACAAGGCCAAAATTTTGGGGTTTCACAATACTAACCCCCTTAAGAAAAATCTCGTCCTCGAGATTTGCTAAAAGTGGTGTTAAGAAGATAATTTACGCAATAAAGATGTGGCTACAGTGAGGGGGCAATAAGTGGTGAAAAACCACAGTGTGAAAAACTGGGGCTGCGCGGAAAAGTCTACGGTCCAGGACAAAAACGGGCGATTTCTATGCTGGATATAAATTTAGGATAACTCCTAAATTTAGATATACGCTGGTCGCACCCGAGAGCACAGTGCTCTCTCTGGCTGACAGGTGGACCCGGGGTCCACTATCAGTCTCCTCTTCTTCTCCCTCTGGCCCTTTCTTCCTCCTCTCTCCCGCGCGCTTTCTCCACCGGCGACGCCTAGCGTGTAGGGCATCTAGGCCGTACCGTGGTAGTGCGCGGGGTGCTAGCTGCCGGTGCAGCGTGCACTCACTTCGCGGGCCAGCGCGCTGTCGGCACTGCTCGCGGATTCGACTCCGAACACCGGCGATCGGCGACGAGCAGCGTTGGTGGACTTCGCCCACCGTACACCGAGCTCGAGCTATAAAAACGGCCGGGGTGCCTCTCTCTTCTTCCTCACACCTGGCCTCACTTCTCCTGCTCCTTCTTTCTCCGTTACTGCTTACAGAAGCTCGGTCGAGGCTCTAATGGCGGAGGCGATGCCGGACTGGTTCGTGATCCTGATATGCGGAGGGCTGGCGACGCTGTTGGGGCTCTCTGTGCTCCTGTGCGCGATGATCTTCGACGAGTATCACAATGCTGCGGCTCGGGTGTTGGCTCTCCGTGGTGGTGGTGATCATGAGGAGTAGATGGAGTGTGCCGGGTGCTAACTGTTGTTAGGGGGTGATTAGCTGGATGCAACACCGTTGCAAAGTTTTGCAAACAGTGTATGTGTCCGAATGATTATGGTTGTGAGTCTGCGCGTGGTGCTGAGTGAAATTAAATAATCCACGTCGTGAGAAAGTGTAGATGTAGCAACTCAGGGAAAAGAAAATCTCACTCCAGGGTTTTGCGAGGAAAAAAAACAGTTAATTTAAAGGAGCATAAACCACAACAAAAACTACACACATAAGCAGAAGCCAAATAATTGACTCGTCGTACAAACTCAGGGTATTACACATAAGTCACACACATAAATAAATGTTGCAAAGAACAAATACAGTAGTGACGTCTAAAATGAAAATGGTAACTGGGCGGAGTCCTGATAAAATGTCTCTGGTAAAGGAATACATTCTTCTTCAATTGGAGGCAGTGGATTGACTAGTCGATGTATGCGTCTCTCCGTGTCGGGTCTCAGTGGTCTGCCGATGGCAATCTGAGGATTTAAATTTGCGAGGCTCTGGAGATAATCCATCACCCGCTGGTTTAAATGCTCTTGAGCAATTATGTACTGGATAAGGTTGGCCAGGACTGGGTCTCTCTCAATACGTCCACCGGGAAAAGATGTTACTTCTCCGGGTGCTGCACGACTCGGAAAGTAATAATATCCTCGTTCGCGGGCATAGGGTACTGCAGATCGAAGACGAGCAATCGCTTCTTTCGCAGCAGCCTCTATGGCCAAGTGTGGGGTTGGCATAGATTTCCCCACGAAGGAAACTTCTATTGGATCTTGGTTGGGGTCTACAGGAGGAATGTGTACTGCTGCCCAATATTCCGAGGTGGATGGGGTGATCCTCGATTTGAACAGCTCGTACTGGGGTGGCTGGGTAGAACCCATGGTACTGCGGGTAAAATTCCACAATATTTTGACAAAGCTACCTGGAGTTGTATCTGGGGTTCTCAGATGAATGCTAGGGTTTGGCATGACAGGAAAAAGCGTGAGTGTTGTGCACAAAGTGAGGGTTGTTGGGTAAGGTCACAAGGTGGCCTTTATATAGCAATGGAGCCGGATCGTTTCATCGTGGTGAAAGGTAAAAAATTTCCAGCTTAGTTCCAAAGGTCGGGTCGGTGTCAGAGATACACATATCTCATAAAGAGACGTGTTACTGTGGTTGTCGTCGGGTTGGTTTTGGTAGTTGTGCCCGGAAAAATTTGCAACTATGCGCTGACCAAAAATGCAAGGCTACTATTAAAACAGAGGCACAACGACAGGCTGTGTTAACATACACTGTCGCATGATTACAAAGCGAGGATACACTGAGGCTCGGTACTACTCATACGGCTTAGTCTACCTCGTTTATGTCTAAACGGGCGTGCCTGGTGGATGTCGAGGCTTCTCCACGTGTCTCACTGCCGGGATTAGTTGGAGATGGCGGGGGAACTGCAGGGTCGGGGTAGTGAGAATGACCATCGCGGGGATTGTTGGCCACAACCCCGTTGGAGTGTGCTCCCAATATGCGACGAAGCAAATGTATAAGGATATTCAGGAAAGATTTTGGTGGCACGGTATGAAGAGGGACATAGCCGCCTTCATTGCATGTTGCGACTCATGTCAACGCATAAAAGCTGAACATGAGAGACCAGCCGGACTACTGCAACCTAACAAAATACCTGAGTGGAAATGGGATGAAATAGGGATGGATTTTATTGTCGGACTACCTCGCTCACGACACGGGAATGATGCCATATGGGTCATCACTGACAGGTTGACCAAAGTGGCACACTTTATTCCAGTAAAGACAACCTACACCACTCAGAGGCTTGCCAGGATTTATCTTTCCCGCATAGTTTGTCTGCACGGTGTCCCGAAGACTATAATATCCGACAGAGGCACTCAGTTCGTCTCAAGATTTTGGGAGCATTTACAACAGGCTCTGGGAACCCAACTAGCCTTCAGTACCGCATACCATCCACAGACTGATGGACAAACTGAACGCGTAAACCAAATTTTAGAAGACATGCTGAGAGCATGTGTCCTCACATATGGAACTGGTTGGGAAGAAAGCCTGCCATACGCCGAGTTCGCGTATAACAATAGCTACCAGGCCAGCCTACAAATGGCACCATTTGAGGCTTTGTACGGACGGAGATGTCGTACCCCGTTAAATTGGTCAGAGACCGGAGACAGCCGCATCTTCGGACCAGACATGCTCAGAGAAGCCGAGGAAAAGGTCAAGCTAATCAGAGACCGACTTAAGACCGCTCAAAGTCGACAGAAGAGTTATTATGATCAGAAACATCGTAGGGTCAGCTTCGAACCCGGTGAGTTCGTATACCTGAGAGTATCCCCTATGAGAGGATTGCAACGATTCAGGATAAAAGGGAAGTAAGCACCAAGATTCATTGGACCATTTTGCATAGTGGCACGAAGAGGCACTGTAGCCTACCAGCTAGACTTACCCGAGGAATTATCCGATGTCCACGACGTGTTCCATGTCTCGCAATTGAGCAAGTATGTACGCAACCCAGAGAAACAAGTATCCCATGAAAACATTGATGTGGAGCCAGACCTCACTTATCGAGAACGTCCCGTAAGAATATTAGAGGAGTCTGAAAGGAGGAGCCGACAGAAGACCATCAAGTTTTTCAAAGTCTAGTGGAGCAATCACTCCGACAGTGAAGCAACTTGGGAAAGCGAGGATTTTCTTCGGACTGAGCATCCACACCTATTTAAGGATCAGCTGAAATCTCGGGGACGAGATTTTTCCTAAGGGGGTAGGTGTTGTGACACTCTAAAATTTTTATTTGGTTTTTATCAAAAACTTTGTGGTTTTTGAGGAGAGGCCTTTTTAAAAAATTTTGTTTTTCAGAAAAACCTTCCACTTAAAAACTTCCTTTGCCTTGGCAAGGATTTTTTTTTTCAAACCATGGTGTTTGATCTTTTGAAACTTCTTCTCTGTTGGTTCTCTCAAATTTAATTTTTGAGTTTAAATTATTTTTCTTTTAAAATGAAGCTCCATGAAAATTTGGGATTTCCATATCTTGGAACCACCCTTGACTTGGCATTCTTGCCCATGTGATAAAACCCCTCCAAAACCTCCCCTACACCTTGTGATCAACCTAAGTTCTCTGTCTCAACTAATCCAAACAAGTTTTGGATTTTATTCTAATTATTTCCCCTCTCAAATCAATTCTGAAAATTATTTGGAGCCTTAGTGATTTTCAAAGCAAGTACTCTTTTTCATTTGAGTTTTGACCTCACACCAACTCCCCTGGATAGTCCTTTGTATCCACAACTCAGAACCATCTTGATCCACTCCTTCTCTTTTCAAATTTTTCAAAATTCAGTCTCTGCAAGTTTGGACCAGATTTGCCAAATTTGATGAAATTCATATCTACACTCCCCCAAAAATTCCACCAAAATTCAGGCAACCTATTTGAGCAATGAGAAGCCACTCCACCAAGTATCAGCTCAAGGAAAAATCCCTAGAGGCCAATTTCATTCTGTCGAACACCTTGCAAGCACTGCTGCTGTTCAAAATTCAGAAACATTCAGAGTTTAGTGTTGATCTTCGACAGAGTTTCAGTCACGCGGCCACAGTGCACTTGGCGCGTTGCACGCGGCTCTTTCTCCCTGGCCAGCACCCCCGCACGCGCGCTTGGCGTCTTCCCGGCGTCGGTGGCGCCCCTGGCCGCCCGCGCCGGCGTGTCTTGCGGCGGCCGAGACCCCGTTACAGCCGTCAGGGGGCAAGAACGGCGGCTCAACGCCGTTCCGCGCCGCCCATCGCTCCCTGGCTCTCCGCGTGGCCTCATGCACGCCAGCGCACGCCCGTGCACCGCCACCGCGACCGGCAAGCACAGGACGCGCTCCCTGCCGCCGACGGGCCCGCGCCGCCCCGTTCTGTCGAACTCCCTCCTAAGCACCAATCTCCAGCTCGATTAGCACCAAAACGGACCCAGTAGACTCCCACGACGGCGCTCGACTCCCTAATCACCCCCGACCGAGCACTGCGCCGCCGTAATCGCTCGCCGGAGACCCCGTTCACGGCAACCGCCTCGGGCTGCCTATAAAAAGGGCCCCCGAGCTCACCCTCGTGCACGCCGCATCCCCACACCTCACCAACGCCACGCCAGGCCACTAGGGGACCCCGAGGAGGTCTTCCCCCTCAACTCCGGCCGCCCCGATCCGCCTCGGCCTCCACCTCGATTCACTCTGGTGAGGCCATCTCCGGCGCCCAAACCCCATTCGTTACCCTCTCTAGCTACCAGGAGCATAACCCCCTCTTCAATTTAACCCTTGCAGCCCTCTCCGACGAGCCCCTCGACCACCCGAGCCGCCGTCCGCCGGAGCAAAGCTCGCCGTCGACGTGGTGCTCGCCGACCGCCTCCACCACCATCAACCAACGCGGAAGGGTGCCCTGAGCACGGAGGTACCCTCCGATCTCTCTGCCTCGCCGTGGATCGCCGCCGGCGACCACCGCGGCTCTCGGGCACTGGCGAACTCTGCCGCCCCGTTTGAACATTTGAACCCGACGAGTGGGACCCCACCGTCAGCCTCTCTGCCTTTTCTATCGAACCGTTTTCTGGAAGCGCCTTCGGGCAAATACGTCTTTCCTCTGGGCTGGCGTAGTCGCTACCGAAGCGCTTTCTGTTTTTATAAACTAGCCCCTAGAAAACTTCTGTTTCATTACAGATGAGTCCCTGGACAAAAACCTTTATAACTTTTAAACAGAAAGGTATTTTTGGTTGATTCTTTTTCTGTTCTCTTTAAAATTTTGTCTAGTTTTTTATCAGATTTATTTGGAAAATATTTGGTATACTTTCTGTGCACTCCTTGGTATTTACGATAGCGCATATATTTTCTTTATACCGTAGATACCGAAGGAGGTGACGGAGCCGCGAACTTCACCGAGCTAGGCTCCGACTACTCCGAACCAGGCAAGCATGTTTGAACTTTTGATATGATGAGTGTCTTGGCATGTTTTGCATTTAGTTAGTTTCATGGCATGTTGATAAGCATATCGATGAATGTCATTTTATGCGATAATGAGGTAAGTGAGTTCGATGATCCATAAGTGGATGGATGTGAGTATGAATGGCCATGTGTTGGCATGAGGATGGGTGAGATGGCAGTGTTGTAGCATGCCAGTCTCATGCCGGACTATGTGACTTTAGTGTCAAACCGTATCGGTCCAGTTCCTTTCATTTCCTTCCCTGTACTACCACATGTTTTCCGCAAGGAATATGGTTTAGTAAGTTGCAAACCGCTTTTCTGGTACACACCAAAAGGAGAGGCCGTGATGATGGTTCCATGGCCCTGGATTAAAGCCAGTCATCCGGTCAGGGGGCATGGGTGTTTCCGGTTGGGACCGAGAGGGGGGCACCCCTTAGAGCGCGCGTATATAAATTTGATCCCATGCTATTCGAGATTGTGATCTCCCCGTCTCAAAAGTTTTTCTTGGACGATGTCTAGGGTGATTCCTAGCATCGAGAGGTATGATGGGTGTGTACTGGTTAGCTGTGTTTTCTTCCGAAATACCGTAAACGGAACTAGTCCTTCGTGACTACGGAAATCCGTTGGCTGTGGGAATAATTTTGTACAAACTCTGCAGAGTCATATATCCCTCCACGTCATCTATTCCATGTCCAAATTCGTATTATCTTGTCCTAACAATGACAGTGTTGATGACAGAGACTCCGGTGTTTCGCATGAGTGCTAATTCCGGTAAATGATATTCCTGTGGATGGACTAACCCATTTATTCTTATGAATTAAAAGTTTATTATGATTATTATTTATCTGTCCTTAAAAGCCCTTTCTGTGATGTCGCCCCGACGTCCGACTGTGGCATTTCTTTTCAAGCCCTTTCTGTGATGTCGCCCCGACGTCCGACTGTGGCATTTCTTTTCAAGCCCTTTCTGTGATGTCGCCCCGACGTCCGACTGTGGCATTTCTTTTCAAGCCCTTTCTGTGATGTCGCCCCGACGTTCGACTGTGGCATTTCTTTTCAAGCCCTTTCTGTGATGTCGCCCCGACGTCCGACTGTGGCATTTCTTTTCAAGCCCTTTCTGTGATGTCGCCCCGACGTCCGACTGTGGCATTTCTTTTCAAGCCCTTTCTGTGGTGTCGCTAAGACGCCCGACTGTGGCAGCTTTTTCTTATATTTATTTCAGACACCCAATCGGAAATTATTTATGTTCCGTTGGGATTTCAGGCGGACTACCGCTGTTTCCCTTTTGCTTACCTTGTTATGATAATTTTGAATGTACATTGGTGAATTTATTCATGACGCATCCATGCATGCATTTGTTATATCTTATGTCCGAACTGTCTTGTGAGTACTTTCAAAGTACTCACTGGCTTGTTGATTTGGCCAGATGCTGACGAAGGCGATTTCATGGATGAAGAGTTCGATAGCGAGTCCGACACTTAGAGGAGTCCTAGTCAGTCTCGTGCGACCCTGGATTTGGTCACCGTTTTACATCCGCTTCCGCTACCAAATAAATTCATCGAGCCTCACCTTGACGCTCGATGAGATGATAGACTTAGAGTCTTGTATTTCTCTCCCCGCTGTGTTTTCCACCACCGCCCTATCCTCGAGTCAGTAGTATGTCTCCACACCACTGTGTCATGTCCGCCATTATGTATAATTATTGGCATGCTTGTAATAATTTGGTTGAGCAACCGTAGTTCAACCCTGTAATATATTTTATGCTACTGGCTTATTGTATCAAGAAATTGTCTACCAGTGAGGAGAATTTCTCTCATACTGGACTCAAAAGATTGGTTTCTCAATAAATATTTTTATTGGAAAACCGGTCGTGACCGAAGTACATGACCCAGCCTTCTGGCGCCTCGCTTCCCGGGGAGAGGGACCGATCCTCGTCGGCCTTGAGGCCTGGTGCCTCCGTCCATTCTGCCACAAAATCTGCTAATGCTGCTCCCTTGATGACTCTGGTCGTGCTGAATTCGAGCTGAAATGCTTGCAGTTCTATGTTCCACTCAGCGACCCTTCCAGCTGAGTTAGGGCTCCTGAGCACTCTCTCCAGGGGGTATGACGAGACGACCTTGATGGGGTGACCCTGAAAATAGTGTCGCAGCTTGCGCGAGGCCACCAGTAGCGCGAGGCGGAGCTTCTGAGGCATGGGGTACCGTGCCCTCGCGTCCCGCAACACCGTGCTGACGAAGTACACTGGGTGCTCAACGAGGTTGGGTGCGTCAGTGCTGGTGGCGCCCTCCGGAGACCATGGCGCCTCCTGAGGCTGGCCATCTGGGAGAGGGGCCTCTTCCACCTCCTGTGCACTCCTCTACGGCGGCTGATCCTCCTCAGCTGCGGTGGCGGTTTCTGTGGACCTTCCTTGTTCCTATTTTGCCTTGTCCCGGGCTGCTACTGTGGTTTTGATTCGATGCTCCTCCCTAACCGCCACCAAGGCTGCACTGGCGGAGTAGGGAGTGGCGGCGAGGTAAAGCACTAGGGGCTCTTGAGGGCGCGGAGCCACCATGACCGGAGGGCTGGTCAGGTATCTCTTGAGATCCTGGAACGCCTTGTCGGCCTCTTCAGTCCATTCAAAGGGCCCCTTTTTCTTCATTAGCTGGAAGAAGGGCAGTGCTCACTCCCCGAACTTGGAGATGAAGCGCCCTAGTGCGGTCACGCGCCTAGTGAGCTTCTGCATTTCTCTGAGGGTCTTTGGCGGGCTCATGTCCTCGACCGCCTTGACCTTTTCCATGTTGGCCTCGATGCCTCGGTGGGACACGAGGAAACCCAAGAGCTTGCCCGAGGGGACTTCGAACACACACTTCTCTGGGTTGAGCCGCGGGTTCACTGTGTTGAGGCTCGCGAAGGTTTCCTCCAGGTCTTGTATCAGGGTCCTGGCCTCCCGAGACTTCACCACAATGTCATCGACGTAAGCCTCAACATTCTTCCCGAGCTGCGGGCCCAAGGTGATGTGCATCAGCCGCTAAAAGGTCGCCCCTGCGTTACACAGCCCGAATGGCATGCATGTGTAGCAGTACACCCCACACGGGGTTAGGAAGGCTGTCTTTTCGACGTATTCTACCGCCATCTTGATCTGGTGATACCCAGAGAAGGCATCCAAGAAGCATAGCAGGTCGCATTCTGCGGTGGAATCGATGATCTGGTCAATGCGGGGGAGTGGGAACGGATCTTGCAGGCATGCCTTGTTGAGGTTGGTGAAGTCGACACACATGCGCTCCTTCCCTCCCTTCTTTGGCACAACGACAGGGTTGGCCAACCAATCTGGGTATCGGACCTCGCGAATGACCCCAGCGGCTTCTAGTTTGTGGGTCTCTTGGACAATGAAGGCCTGCTTTTCTATGGACTGCCGCCTTGCCTTCTGCTTCACAGGGTGCACGTTGGGGCACATTGAGGTGATGCTCGATTACGCTCCTAGGGATCCCTGCCAACTGGTCAGGCTCCCAAGCGAATACCTTCTTGTTTGCGCGCAGGAACCTGACCAGGGCCTCCTCCTGCTCGGGCTCGAGGTTGGCGCCTATGGTGAAAGTGGCATTGGTGGACCCGTCCTCATCGACGGGTATCTTCTTGGTTTCTGCCTTGTCTTGGGTGAACAACTATTTCTTCTTGGCGGGTGCAGCCCCCTTGGGCTCGGGGGTCTCCGAGTCGGCGGGCTGTGCCGACGCTGCCATCTTGAAGGCGAGCTTGAGCACTAGCAGCGCGTCTCCGGTGTCCCCGTGCACGGTGAGGGCATCTTCATGAGGTTGTACGTCGGGTGCGTCGCGGCCATGAACTGGGCCAGCACTAGGTAGCCGAGGATGACGTTGTAGGGGAGGCCGATGGGGGCGATGTCGAAGTCGACCAGCTCCGTGCGTAAGTTGTTGTAGGTGCCGAAGGTTACTGGGAGCCGGATTTGTCCCAAGGAGCTGGATGATCTGCCCCCAACGCCTGAGAAGGGCCGCTGGGTTGCAGCCGTTCCAGGGGTATGCAGAGGAGGTTGAAGGCCTCAACCGAGAGCACGCTGAGGCCCGCACCGCCATCGATGAGAGTTCTGGTGACGGCCACCTGGCAGATGGTGGGGGTGCACAGCATGGGGAGCGCACCCGAGCAGGCCGAGTTGGAGGGGTGGTCCTCCGAGCTGAAGGTCAGGCCGGCCTTGGGCGCCGCCCGGTCTGGGAGAGCCCCTGCCGCGTGGAAGCGGCGCTGACCCGGCGGAGGAACGGCTTGACGTGGTGACTTGTAGGCGGCGCCTGCGAGCCGCCCAGGAGGGCCGTGACGACCGGGGATGTTGGTGTAGCCTGGTGGGTGGGGAAGAGGCTGCGGAGCTCTTCCCAAGAGGCCACAAAGGCTGCCGGCAGGTGGAGCAGCCATGCGCGCGGAGCGCCGGTGAGGGCCATGAGGAGCCAGTTGGCCATGACCCTATTGTCGTCTCCAGCTTTGAGGATGGCCTCCTCGTACGCCAGCAAGAAGGCCAGCGGATCAGTCGCGCCACTGTAGCATGGCGGCGTCGTTGGCTTGAACTTGTCCGGCCACCGTACCCGTTGTAGGGCTGGGGCCAGGGCTCGGAGCCCCCTAGCCCCCGTGCTGGCGTCGGCGGCCGGAGCGAGCGGCGTGCTACTCATCACAAGGCAGGTCATGGCGGTGGCGGAAGGGAAAACTCCGGTGCACCCCTACCTGGCGCGCCAAATGTGGGATTTCGGGTTCCGGCAGACCCTTGAGGTTCGAACACTTGGGTGCGCGCGGAGATTTCGCCTTCTACCTACCTGCACCCCTCCGCCTCGCTAAGATCTAAGCTATGGGAAGAACAGCACAAGAGACATAGACTTTATACTGGTTCGGACCACCGTTGTGGTGTAATACCCTACTCCAGTGTCTGGTGTAGTGGATTGCCTCTTGGGCTGATGATGATGAGCAATACAAGGAAGAACAGCCTCGCGAGGGTCTGTTCTTGGCTGAGGGGATGAACTGCTAGGAGGAGTTCAGTCACCCTTCTCTCTCTCTCTCTTCTCGATTCTCTCTTTGATCTCCATCCCTCTACCCTGTGGGTGGCTAGTCCTATTTATAGGCAAAGGCCCTGGGCCTCTTCCCAAATATTGAGCGGGAAGGGCGCCAACAATTGGCCATTTTGAAGGGGAACATCTGGTACACTTATCCTGACTAAAGTTGGTCCTCGCCTGCCAAAGGCTCTGGCGGTGACGCTGGCTTGGGATCCACAATGACTTCCTCCCTGCCGTTGGGCTGGTCTTGGTCTCGTTGCACCGAAACGGGTGCCTTTGCTTGATGCTCTCGCCTGCGCTTGCTCCCTTTGCACCAAAGAGGAAAGGAGGACACTGCGCGGGCTGGCGCCCGCCTGGCACCCTTGGTCATCATGGCTTGCGTCACGGGCACCTCGTGAGGTACCCCGCCTTGATCTCTCCGCCTCCTTGCAAGCCAGCCTGATGAGGCCGTGCCTGAGGAAGCTCCGTGTCGTCCGCCCCGCGAGGCTTGACCCCTCGCGAGGGTCTTGGGTCTGTGTTGATGAAGATGGGCCGTGCTGGGCCCCTCCTCGAGCCACGCCGTAGGCCGCAGGCAGGCAAGTCTAGGGACCCCCATTCCCAGAACACCGACAACTATAGACTTGCAAGATAGGATTAAGAACTCTCATATATTGATGAAACCATAATAGGTTCAGATCTGAAATCATGGCACTCGGGCCCTAGTGACAAGCATTAAGCATAGCAAAGTCATAGAAACATCAATCTCAGAACATAGTGGATACTAGGGGTCAAACCCTAAGAAAACTAACTTGATTACATGGTAAATCTCATCCAACCCATCACCGTCCAGCAAGCCTATGATGGAATTACTCACACACGGCGGCGAGCATCATGAAATTGGTGACGGAGGAAGGTTGACGATGATGATGGCGACAGATTCCCCTCTCCGGAGCCCCGAACGGACTCCAGATCAGCCCTCCCGAGAGAGTTTAGGGCTTGGTGGCGGCTCCGTATCGTAAAACGCGATGATTCCTTCTCTCTAATTTTTCTCTCCCCGAAAGTGAATATATGGAGTCAAGATCGAGGTCGGTGGAGCGTCAGGGGTCGCGCCCAAGGGGGTAGGGCGTGCCCCCCACCCTTGTGGACAGGGCATGGGCCCCCTAACGTGGATCTTTCTTCCCGTATTTTTTATATATTCCAAAATAATTCTCCATTGATTTTCAGGTCATTCCAAGAACTTTTATTTCTGCACAAAAATAACACCATGGCAATTCTGCTGAAAACAGCGTCGGTCCGGGTTAGTTCCATTCAAATCATACAGGTTAGAGTCCAAAACAAGGGCAAAAGTTTTTCGAAAAGTAGATACGACGGAGATGTATCAATACGTCCAAAGACTATTTTGGAGTTTGGAAGGAGGAACCCGCCTTGCAATGTAGAAGACAGGCCTACGCGCGGGATACCTTGTCATTGAAGCCAGGTTCAGGGGCCACTGAGGGATTCCTGGACTAAGGGGTCCTCGGGTGTCCGGCCTGTTAGCCATGGGCCGGACTGATGGGCTGTGAAGGTACGAAGACCGAAGACTGCACCCGTGTCCGGGTGGGACTCTCCTTAGCGTGGAAGGCAAGTTTGGCGACTAAATATGTAGATTCCTTTCTTTGTAACCGATTTGGTGTCACCCTAGATCCTCCCGGTGTCTATATAAATCGGAGGACTTAGTCCGGAGGACATACATTATCATAGCCATACAAGCTAGACCTCTAGGGTTCAGCCATTACGATCTCGTGGTAGATCAACTCTTGTAATACTCATATTCATCAAGATCAATCAAGCAGGACATAGGGTATTACCTCCATAGAGAGGGCCCGAACCTGGGTAAAACATTGTGTCCCCTGTCTCCTGTTACCATCGACCTTAGACGCATAGTTCGGGACCCCCTACCCGAGATCCGCCGTTTTTGACACCAGCAGTTATATTCAGACACCAGAATGGTTCCAAAGTGTTTCGGGTATTTTCTGGAGTGCCGAGAGGTTACTAGAACCCCCCGGGGAAGTAGTGGGCCTTAATGGGCTTTAGGGGAAAGGAGAGAAGGGCATCAAGGGGTGCCCCCCCCTCATGGTTGGTCCGAATTGGACTAGGAGGGGGCGGCGCCCCCCCTCTTTCCTTCTCCCCTCTTCCTCCTTCCCTCCTTCTCCTAGTTCGAATAGGAAAGGGGGGGCGAATCCTACTTGGACCGGGAGTCCAAGTAGAACTCCCCCCCTTTGGCGCGACCCCCCTTGGGCCGGCCTCCTCTTCCCCTCCTTTATATACATGGGAGGGGACACCCCAAAGGACACCAGTTCTTCTCTTAGCCATGTGCGGTGGCCACCTCCACAGTTACACACCTCGGTCATATCATCGTAGTGCTTAGGTGAAGCCCTGCGTCGGTAACTACATCATCACCGTCAACACGTTGTCGTGCTGACGAAACTCTCGCTCATCCTCAACTGGATCAAGAACTCGAGGGACGTCATCGTGTTGAACGTGTGCTGAACACGGAGGTGCCATACATTCGGTGCTAGGATCGGTTGGTGAAGGAAATATGCCCTAGAGGCAATAATAAAGTTATTATTTATTTCCTTATATCATGATAAATGTTTATTATTCATGCTAGAATTGTATTAACCGGAAACATAATACATGTGTGAATACATAAACAAACAGAGTGTCACTAGTATGCCTCTACTTAACTAGCTCATTGATCAAAGATGGTTATGTTTCCTAACCATAGACATGAGTTGTCATTTGGTTAACGGGATCACATCATTAGGAGAATGATGTGGTTGACTTGACCCATTCCGTTAGCTTAGAACTTGATCGTTTAGTTTGTTGCTATTGCTTTCTTCATGACTTATACATGTTCCTATGACTATGAGATTATGCAACTCCCGTTTAGCGGAGGAACACTTTGTGTGACACAAAACGTCACAACGTAAGTGGGTGATTATAAAGGTGCTCTACAGGTGTCTCCAAAGGTACTTGTTGGTGTCGGTGTTCTGGGAACGGGGGTCCCAGACTTGCATGCCTGCGGCCTGCGGCGTGGCTCAAATGGGGGCCTAGTGCGGCCCATCTTCATCAACACAAGACTCAAGACCCTCGCGAGGGGCCAAGCCTCACGAGGCGGACGACACGGAGCTTCCTCAGGCACGACCTCGTCAGGCTGGCTCACGAGGAGGCGGAGAGATCAAGGCAGGGTACCTCGCGAGGTGCCCATGACGCAAGCCATGACGACTTAGGGCGCCAGGCGCGCGCCAGTGCGCGCAGCGTCCTTCTTTCCTCTTTGGTGCAAAGGGGGCAAGCGCAGCCGCGGAGTACCGAGACATCAGGCAAAGGTTGCCATTTCGGTGCAACGAGACCAAGACCAGGAGGACTACGAGACGGAGGTCACCATGGAGCCCAGCACGGCGTCACCACAGAGCCTTTGGCAGGCGGAGACCAACTTTAGTCAGGATAAGTGTACTTGCTGTCCCCCTTCAAATTAGCCCGCCATTGTTGGCTCCCTTCCCGCTCAATATTTGGGAAGAGGACCAGGGCCTCTATAAATAGGACCAGCCACCCACATAGCAAGGAGGCCGGACGGTCGACAAGTGAGAGGATAGAAATCAGAGAGAGAGAGAGAGAGAAGGGTGACTGAACTCCTCCTAGCAGTTCATCGCCCCAGCCAAGAACAGACCGTCGCGAGGCTGTTCTTCCTTGTAGTGTTCATCCTCATCAGCCCCAAGAGGCAATCCACCAACCACACACTGGAGTAGGGTATTACACCACAACGGTGGCCCGAACCAGTATAAATCTTGTGTCCCTTGTGCATTTCTCTTAGTAGTTTAGATCCTTGCGAGACGGGGAGGTAGAAGCCATGATTTCCGCGCGCACCCCAGTGTTCGAACCTTAAGGGTCTACCGGAACCCGTGATCCGACATTTGGCGCGCCAGGTAGGGGTGCGCCGGAATCCGTCTTCCACCACTCCACGCCCCATCGCGTCATCATCACCATGCCCGGCGACCAGGAGGGCAACCCTGACCCGTGGGCTGCGTGGCCTAGCCGCGCGGAACCGCTCGCCTCGGGCGACCCCGCGCCCCAGGTAGCTCGCGGTCTGCAGGGCGCTGCGGGCCGCGGGCGACGCGGACAGACTTTGGCAACTCCTACGCCGCGGCAGGCACGGTCGGCAGCAAGGGCCTCCAATCACGCCGCGACCATGACACCCTACACCCGCCGGGAGCAGGCGAACTCGAGGGCCGCGCTCACGGTGGCCCGAGAGCTGCTGCGGTGTAGAATGCTGGAGGGCGGCCGCGACGTGCTGCTGGAGCGAGTGGCGGAGCTCCTGGGCTTCGCCGCCTTGGGGGCTCACCCCTTCTCCACCCAGCTCCCATCTCAAGCCCAGGGCGACCCGCGCGGGGGCTCCGCACGCGCCTGTGGACTCCAAGGCTACTCCGACGCCAGCGAAGCTGTCAGCACCGGACCGGTGGCGGCGCTGCCCCCGCCCCCGGCTCGCGAAGGCGAAGGACTCGACGCGACCCGCGACCCCGGAGGGCAGCCGCGTTGCCACCCCGCAGTAGGCATGACAGGTGGGACCGCGTGGCATGCGGGGCATCACGGCGTGGCACTCGGGACGACAACGACGGAAGAATATGTGCCCCTCATGATGGACCAAGGACACCCTCATGAGGACGGACAAGGCTCGCTCCTCGGCCCAAGCTGGGGGGACGAGGCAATGGAAGCTGAGCCCTTCCAGGAGCCCCGGGACGAATCCGCTGCCCGCACTGGAGGCGACGATCATCGGGCACCGCTAACTCTTCAGGGGCAGGTATACGCTAACCATGGATCACAGGAGGTGCAGGTCGCCGCGGCAAGCGGCTGCCCCACTCCCACAGTCTCCTACCCCTCGGGAGGAGGGCGCAGGGGGCTGCAGGAGAGGGGCCGGAATACGTCATCACCACCGCGACGTTCGGAGCAAGGCATTCTTAGGAGGTAGGCCCTCTGCTGGGGAGGTGCCTTAGGGCCTGCCCCTGGCAGAGGACCCGTGGTCGTCGGGGGAACCGCTGGCGACCGCTCTACCCCATCGGGCGGCGTCCTGGGTTCCGGTCGTTGCTGATGGCACTAGAGTGTGGCGCAAGGCGGGGCCCTCGTCTGGTGATATGAAGCAAGGCCAGTACCTGTGAAGAAGGCCCAGTGCCTGTGAAGCTCGCCGCCCCGTGACACTCTCACGTAATAATGAGTCGGGTTGTACATGCCCCGGAGTCTCAGGGGTGCCGGCCTCAGGCCCTGGGGCTCCCTCCCATGCCTAGTGGACAGCACTTAGCTCCACGCTGGTGAGAAGACGTCCAAGACTAGATTAGGTGCCGGACGCGGCCTTTTGTCTGCTTTTCGTTGCCTTTTCCTTTGGTTGTATCTTTTCCCTCGCTGGATTTAAGTTGAATTTGGATTTGAGCTTTGCGTGTGTTCGGGGAAGGGGTGCTTGTTCTCGCTCGAGCCATTTCTTGCGTTCTGGTTACCGCTTCGCCACAGCTGCCTCCCCTCGCGAGCCCCTCGCGAGTCCGGTCAGGCCTGGCTCGTGCGCAAGCCAAGTTGCTACTGTTGCTCCCTCTCGGGAGGATCTTCGGGTGCCTGCAGAGGTTGCCCCGTTCTAGAAAAGGCCCAGAGCCTGTGAAGCAAGGCGAGTGCCTGTGAAGCTCTCGTGTTCTAGAAAAGGCCCAGAGCCTGTGAAGCAAGGCGAGTGCCTGTGAAGCTCTCGCGTTCTAGAAAAGGCCCAGAGCCTGTGAAGCAAGGCGAGTGCCTGTGAAGCTCTCGCGTTCTAGAAAAGGCCCAGAGCCTGTGAAGCAGGGCGAGTGCCTGTGAAGCTCTCGCGTTCTAGAAAAGGCCCAGAGCCTGTGAAGCAAGGCGAGTGCCTGTGAAGCTCTCGCGTTCTAGAAAAGGCCCAGAGCCTGTGAAGAAGGCGAATGCATGTGAAGTCATTGCGCTCAGGAAAAGGCCCGGAGCCTGTGAAGAAGGCGAACGCCTGTGAAGCCGTCCTGCTCGGGAGAAGGCCCAGAGCCTGTGAAGAAGGCCAACGCCTGTGAAGTTTCTCATCAAGCAACGATCTCACGTCCTGAGGACCCAACCAGAGAGCGCCCAAGGCGTCGCGCCTTCCTGCAGGCCGCCTCGGAGCCAGCGTGGAGCAAAGGTAAACCAGCCCACCGTCAGGCACGCGCGCAATTTGACTACTACTGATATGATGGACACAGGTTTTTACATGAGGGGCTTCCCCTCCCAAAATGCTCTCACAAGCCATCAGGTCAAACGCCTGAGTTCTATTCATGTAGGGTGAAAAAGATAGGAGCGATACACACTCAGTCGGACCAATCCCCCAATGCGTCCCCGGAAGCACCTCCCGAGCCTTCGTTGGGGTCGCCGAGCTCGCCATCGTCGTCTGCGTCGCCGCCAGCGGCGTCAGGGCCGCTCCCCGCGCCGCCCTCGTCAGCACCCACGATCACGTCGTCGTCGTCCGAAGCGAAGGCCCTGACAAGGGTGTCCATGTTGTCTTCCACCCAGCGCGCCAGGTCACCTCGGACGGCCTGGGAGACTGGGGCGATGACAGCGTCAAAATCGAAGCAGGGATCCATGTTCTGGAGATGGCTGAAGACACGGGAAAAGGCGCGCCTGAGCAGAGCGCGGCTCCTCTCCTCCACCAACCTGTCGGCCTTGACCGACCATGCCTCCAGCTGCATCACCACAACGGTGAAGAACTGCAGGTTGCCGGCATAGTTGATCGTGTGCGGCTCGCCGACGGCTGCCTCACAGATATTGCCCAAGGCAACGTTAGCCCTCTCCCTGAGCGAGGTGAGCATGGGGCCGTGCGCGTGCTCCAGGACTCGCCGCTGGCGTATTTCATCGGCATTCTGATGGTCAACGGCCTCAGCCTCTTCCATCCGCTGGCGAAGACGGAGCACCTCGGCCTGGGAGGCGGCCAACTCCTTTTGCGCTGCCTCAAGGGCGGCCCGGGAGGCGTCGACCCGCTGCGTCGCCTCATCCCGTTGGGCCCTTAGGGCTGCGGTCCTGCCCTCGGCTTCGACCCGGATCATCCCCAGCTTCCCCTCGAACTCATGCTCGAGGCCTTGGCGCGCTGTCGCCGCCCGACGACAAGCCTCCTCCAGGACACGCGCCTCCTGCCTAGTGACATCGTCTTCCGCCTGCGTCACTAGGTGCTCCCTCGTCTCCAGATGCTCGTATTCACGAGTGCGTTCGGCGGCTTCCAGCGTCAACACTTCCTCGCGCCTATGGAGCCCGACCGGGTCGCCGGAGGCCACCCGCATCGACGCAAGGGCCAGCTCGCGCAGCTCCACTTGCTCCTCCAGTGAGTGGCACCGGGTCAGGAGCTTGCGAGCCCGCTCCTCCGCCGCCTCTCGCTGCTGGTCAGCTCTCTAGGCCTCCTCAGTGGCCTGGGATCGGGCCACTTGAGAGGCCTCCAGCGATGCCTTCGCCTCTTCATCGTCAAGGTCACGCTGACGACGCGCGAGGGCGATGGCGGCCTCCAGCTCGCGCCTTCCTGCGGCCAAGTGTAGGCCCTCGGCCTCCAGGCGAGCGTCTTCGTCAGCAAGCTCCTCCCCAAGCAGGTCCACCACGTCGGCCGCTCGTCGAAGGAACCCTTGGCGGCGAGCGCAGCGCTCCCGGGCGCGCTCAAGCACGTCTTCCACGCCATCATCCGCCCCAAGCAAGCGCCGGGGGCCGCGAATCATTGTTCCTCCTCCGGGCAGGGGGCTGGGGGATGGCGCCCTCGCGACGGCCGGGCGCGCCGCATCAGAAGCCCGGCCTAGGACTAGCCCGTCTCCAGATGAGGGGCGCATGAGGCGCCTCAACCAGTCGCAGCCCGCGACCAGACGAGAGGCCCATGGCAGGCTGGCTATGCCAAGAGAGGGCCCGCGGAAGGAGATCGCGGGGATAGAAGGGCCGTCGTGCGTTACATGACGGTCCACCTCGTCGTTCACCCTCACCACAAGGGCATAGCTGCTCGGAGCATTTGAGGATGGTAGAGAGGGCGAAGCCAAAGGAGGCGGCACCTCTGCTACTTCCGCGAGCTCGGCCGGAAGGGGCCTGCAGAGCAAGGATCAGTGAAAGCAACAAGGGGATCAGGAGCCAGAGAGGAAGAAGACTTACTCGTCAGTAGCGAAATACTTCCGGCGCTTCAGCAAGCGGCAAGGGAAGTCATCACCTAGGGCCTCCCTTTTTCTCCGGAGGGCCTCAAAGTCCACACGGAAGCGGCCCAGGAGAGGTGCACAGGAATCAGCCTGCGAGGAGGACGGAGCACCAAGGCGACCTGCGTCAAGGACGCATGCCTGACGCGCACAGTCAGTTGCCTCGCTGGAAGACACGGCCGGGGGCTCAGGAGCCTCGGCCCTAAGCGTCGGGAGCGGCCGCACCTCACCCGCAGCCTCGGTAGCACGGGCCTCTGGAGCTGCCCCATCAAGAGCACCGCCAGGTGCGATCACCTCGTCAGTAGCCCTCTCGACCCCCACTGTCTCCTGCCTCCCTGCTCCACCTCTCGAGGAGGATTCACCTGGACCAACCGGAAGGGCAGTCACCGCCACAGGGTTCCCGCGAGGCCCTTGGAGGCCGACAGGATGTAGCCCCCACTCGTCAAAGGGGGGCATCTGCCTCACGAAGTCATCCCTGTTCTGGCAGAGGTACAGCAGAGCTCCTCCCCGCTGGATAATGCCGGGGTTGGGGTCGCCAGTCAGGACCAAGAGCACCGTCCTTAGCACCGCGGGCGTCAAGTCTTCTTTCTGAAGCCTCATGTGGTCACCATGCCCGCTGAAGGCCCACATTCGATGAGAATGGCGCTGGAGAGGGGTAATGCAGTGCAGCAGGAACTCCTTCACCACCTTGGGCGCTGTCACGTTGAGCGATCTCAAGAACGTGAAGCGGCGCCAGACGAAGGCGAGCCGGGGGCTCTTAAGTGTCTCCTGGCCCTAGCCTAAATTAGGTACAGCAGGCGAAGTTGGCTTCGCCAGCCGGGGGCTGGGCACCCTGACATCGACGTACAACCACTGCTCGCGGAACCCGGCTGGAGGCGGAGGGAGCTTGAAGTCAATACCCAAGGCCGCGGTCTCAGGCACGGCGATGAAGCTCATGCACGCCGAGCATTGAGTGGGGTCGGCAAGGCGCAAAGAGAAGAAATGGCGTAGCAAGGCAACAGACGGAAGGATGCCCATCAGCGCCTCGCAGACAAAAGCAAAGACCGAGAGGAGGGCAATGGATTCAGGACCCAGATGCATCATGTGGATCTGGTAATGGGAGAGGACGGCGTTGAAGAAATCGGAGAAGGGGGGAATAGTGCCGCCCACGTCCCATCGACTGCCACGCGGCGCCCAAGGCCGCAGGCTGTTGGGGCCCGGGCGCTTCGCCCTCGCCCTTTCGCCTCTCGGCACGGCCGAGTCTAGGCGCGCCTTGGGCCCAGGGGCTACTGTCGGCATTCTGGGAACGGGGATCCCCAGACTTGCCTGCCTGCGGCCTGCGGCATGGCTCAAATGGGGGCCTAGTGCGGCCCATCTTCATCAACACAAGACTCAAGACTCTCGCGAGGGGCCAAGCCTCGCGAGGCGGATGACACGGAGCTTCCTCAGGCACGGCCTCGTCAGGCTGGCTTGCGAGGAGGCGGAGAGATCAAGGCAGGGTACCTTGCGAGGTGCCCATGATGCAAGCCATGACAACTCAGGGCGCCAGGCGAGCGCCAGCGCGCGCAGCATCCTTCTTTCCTCTTTGGTGCAAAGGGGGCAAGCGCAGCCGCGGAGTACCGAGGCATCAGGCAAAGGTTGCCATTTCAGTGCAACGAGACCAAGACCAGGAGGACTACGAGATGGAGGTCACCATGGAGCCCAGCACGGCGTCACCACAGAGCCTTTGGCAGGCAGAGACCAACTTTAGTCAGGATAAGTGTACTTGTTGTCCCCCTTCAAATTAGCCCGCCATTGTTGGCTCCCTTCCCGCTCAATATTTGGGAAGAGGACCAGGGCCTCTATAAATAGGACTAGCCACCCACATAGCAAGGAGGCCGGACGGTCGACAAGTGAGAGGATAGAAATCAGAGAGAGAGAGAGAGAGAGAGAGAGAGAGAGAGGCAAGGGTGACTGAACTCCTCCTAGCAGTTCATCGCCCCAGCCAAGAACAGACCCTCGCGAGGCTGTTCTTCCTTGTAGTGTTCATCCTCATCAGCCCCAAGAGGCAATCCACCAACCACACACTGGAGTAGGGTATTACGCCACAACGGTGGCCCGAACCAGTATAAATCGTGTGTCCCTTGTGCAGTTCTCTTAGTAGTTTAGATCCTTGCGAGACGGGGAGGTAGAAGTCGTGATTTCCGCGCGCACCCCAGTGTTCGAACCTTAAGGGTCTGCCGGAACCCGTGATCCGACAGTTGGGTTGGCGTATTTCGAGATTAGGATTTGTCACTCTGATTATCGGAGAGGTATCTCTGGGCCCACTCGGTAATGCACATCACTATAAGCCTTGCAAGCATTGCAACTAATGAGTTAGTTGCGGGATGATGTATTACGGAACGAGTAAAGAGACTTGCCGGTAACAAGATTGAACTAGGTATTGAGATACCGACGATCGAATCTTGGGCAAGTAACATACCGATGACAAAGGGAACAACGTATGTTGTTATGCGGTCTGACCGATAAAGATCTTCGTAGAATATGTAGGAGCCAATATGGGCATCCAGGTCCCGCTATTGGTTATTGACCGGAGAGGTGTCTCGGTCATGTCTACATAGTTCTCGAACCCGTAGGGTCCGCACACTTAACGTTCGTTGACGATATAGTACTATGAGTTATGTATGTTGGTGACGAATGTTGTTCGGAGTTTTGGATGAGATCACAGACATGACGAGGAACTCCGGAATGGTCTGGAAGTAAAGATTGATATGTGGATAGTAGTGTTTGATCTCCGGAAGGGTTCCGGAATTCATCGGAAGGGGTTCCGGATGTTTCCCGAAATGTTTGGGCATGAGAACACTTTATCTGGGCCAAAGGGGAAAGCCCACGAGGCTTTTTGAAAGTGCAAAAAGGAAGTTTTGTGGAGACCAGAGAGGCTAGACGCCAGGAACCCTGGCGTCTAGGGGGTAGACGCCGGGAACCCTGGCGTCTAGGGGGTAGACACCGGGAACCCTGGCGTCTAGCCCTGGAGTCCGAGAAGGACTCTTGCCTTTCGGGTGAAACCGACTTTGAGGAGGCTTTTACTCCAAGTTTCAACCCTAGGGCTGAACATATAAATAGAGGGGTAGGGCTAGCACCAAAGACACATCAAGAAACACCAAGCCGTGTGCCGGCAACCCCGTCCCCTCTAGTTTATCCTTCGTCGTAGTTTTCGTAGTGCTTAGGCGAAGCCCTGCGGAGATTGTTCTTCACCAACACCGTCACCACATCGTCGTGCTGTCGGAACTCGTCTACTACTTGCCCCTCTTGCTGGATCGAGAAGGTGAGGACGTCACCGAGCCGAACGTGTCCAGAACTCGGAGGTGTCGTGCTTTCGGTACTTGGATCGGTCGGGCGTGAAGACGTACGACTACATCAACCGTGTTGATATAACGCTTCTGCGAATGGTCTACTAGGGTACATAGACAACACTCTCCCCTCTTGTTGCTATGCATCACCATGATCTTGCATGTGCGTAGGAATTTTTTTGAAATTACTACGTTCCCCAACAGTGGCATCCGAGCCTAGGTTTTATGTGTTGATGTTATATGCACGAGTAGAACACAAGTGAGTTGTGGGCGATATAAGTCATACTGCTTACCAGCATGTCATACTTTGGTTCGGCGGTATTGTTGGATGAAGCTTCCCGGACCGACATTACGCGTACGCTTACACGAGACTGGTTCTACCAACGTGCTTTGCACATAGGTAGCTGGCGGGTGTCAGTTTCTCCAACTTTAGTTGAACCGAGTGTGGCTACGCCCGGTCCTTGCGAAGGTTAAAACAGCACCAACTTGACAAACTATCATTGTGGTTTTGATGCATAGGTAAGAACGGTTCTTGCTAAGCCCGTAGCAGCCACGTAAAACTTGCAACAACAAAGTAGAGGACGTCTAACTTGTTTTTGTAGGGCATGTTGTGATGTGATATGGTTAAGACATGATGCTAAATTTTATTGTATGAGATGATCATGTTTTGTAACTGAGTTATCGGCAACTGGCAGGAGCCATATGGTTGTCGCTTTATTGTATGCAATGCAATCTTCCTGTAATGCTTTACTTTATCACTAAGCGGTAGCGATAGTCGTGGAAGCATAAGATTGGCGAGACAACAACGATGCTACGATGGAGATCAAGGTGTTGCGCCGGTGACGATGGTGATCATGAAGGTGCTTCGGAGATGGAGATCACAAGCACAAGATGATGATGGCCATATCATATCACTTATATTGATTGCATGTGATGTTTATCTTTTATGCATCTTATCTTGCTTTGATTGACGGTAGCATTATAAGATGATCTCTCACTAAATTTCAAGATAAAAGTGTTCTCCCTGAGTATGCACCATTGCCAAAGTTCGTCGTGCCTAGACACCACGTGATGATCGGGTGTGATAAGATCTACGTCCATCTACAACAGGTGCAAGCCAGTTTTTGCACATGCAGAATACTCAGGTTAAACTTGACAAACCTAGCATATGCAGATATGGCCTCGGAACACTGAGACCGAAAGGTCGAGCATGAATCATATAGTAGATATGATCAACATATTGATGTTCAACATTGAAAGCTACTCCATTTCACGTGATGATCGGTTATGGTTTAGTTGATTTGGATCACGTGATCACTTAGAAGATTAGAGGGATGTCTTTCTAAGTGGGAGTTCTTAAGTAATATGATTAATTGAACTTTAATTTATCATGAACTTAGTCCTGATAGTATTAGAATATCTATGTTGTAGATCAATAGCTCGCATTTAGCTCCCCTGTTTTATTTTTGATATGTTCCTAGAGAAAATTAAGTTGAAAGATGTTAGTAGCAATGATGCGGATTGGATCTGTGATCTGAGGATTATCCTCATTGCTGCACAGAAGAATTATGTCCTTAATGCACCGCTAGGTGACAGACCTATTGCAGGAGCAGATGCAGACGTTATGAACGTTTGTCTAGCTCAATATGATGACTACTTGATAGTTTAGTGCACCATGCTTAAACGGCTTAGAATCGGGACTTCAAAGACGTTTTGAACATCATGGATCATATGGATGTTCCAGGAGTTGAAGTTAATATTTCAAGAAAATACCCGAGTTGAGAGATATGAAGTCTCCAACAAGTTCTATAGCTAAAAGATGGAGGAGAATAGCTCAAGCAGTGAGCATGTGTTCAGATTGTCTGGGTACTACAATCGCTTGAACCAAGTGGGATTTAATCTTCCAGATAAAATAGTGATTGACAGAATTCTCTAGTCACCATCACCAAGTTAGTAGAACTCCGTGATGAACTATAGTATGCAAGGGATGATGAAAACGATTCCCGAGCTTTTCATGATGATGAAATCGATGAAGGTAGAAATCAATAAAGAGCATCAAGTGTTGATGATTAACAAGACCACTAGTTTCAAGAAAAGGGCAAAGGGAAAGAAAAGGGAACTTCAAGAAGAACGGCAAGCAAGTTGTTGCTCAAGTGAAGAAGCCCAAGTCTGGTCCTAGGCCTGAGACTAAGTGCTTCTACTGCAAAGGGACTGGTCACTGGAAGCGGAACTACCCCAAGTATTTGGTGGATAAGAAGGATGGCAAAGTGAACAAAGGTATATTTGATATACAGATTATTGATGTGTATTTTACTAGTGTTCGTAGCAACCCCTCGGTATTTGATACTGGTTCAGTTGCTAAGAGTAGTAACTCGAAACGGGAGTTGCAGAATGAACAGAGACTAGTTAAGGGTGAAGTGACGATGTGTGTTGGAAGTGGTTCCAAGATTGATATGATCATCATCGCACACTCCCTATACTTTCGGGATTAGTGTTGAACCTAAATAAGTGTTATTTGGCGTTTGCGTTGAGCATGAATATGATTTGATCATGTTTATTGCAATACGGTTATTCATTTAAGTAAGAGAATAAATTGTTGTTCTGTTTACATGAATAAAACCTTCTATGGTCTGTCGGTGTACAAAAAGAGGGGTACACTTTTTGTACCCCTATAACTGTGCACGGGCAGTCTGAGCCACGGGCACCACCACACCAAGCAAGGCAAGGGAGGTGAGACAGGGTAAGAACGAAGCTCAAGAGAACTAGAACGACGCCAATGTTGGGGAACGTAGCAGAAATTCAAAATTTTCTACGCATCACCAAGATCAATCTATGGAGTAATCTAGCAACGAGGGAAGGAAGTGCATCTACATACCCTTGTAGATCGCTAAGCGGAAGCGTTCAAGTGAACAGGGTTGATGGAGTCGTACTCGCCGTGATCCAAAACACCGATGATCCTAGTGCCGAATGGACGGCACCTCCGTGTTCAACACACGTACAGCCCAGTGACGTCTCCTACGCCTTGATCCAGCAAGGGGAGAAGGAGAGGTTGGGGAAGACTCCATCCAGCAGCAGCACGAACTCCAGCAGGGCTTCGCCAAGCACTACGAGAGACGAGGAGGAAGAGAGGTAGGGCTGCGCCAAGAGGGAGAGGATCTCGTGTGTGTTGCAGCCTCCAATACCTCAAGTATATATAGGGGAAGGGGAGGGGCTGTGCCCCCACCTAGGGTTCCCTCCCTAGGGGTGGCGGTAGCCCCCAGATCCCATTTGGGTGGCGGCCACAAGGGGGAGAGGGGGAGGCACAACTGGGGTGGGCCTTAGGGCCCATCTGCCCTAGGGTTTGCCCCCTTCCCCTCTTGGAGGCGCCTTGGGCCTTGGTGGGAGGCGCCCCAGCCCACCTAGGGGCTGGTACCTTCCCACTATTGGCCCATGTAGGCCTCCGGGGCTTGTGGCCCCACCTGGTGGACCCCCGGACCCCTCCGGTGGTCCCGGTACACTACCGGTGATGCCCGGAACACTTCCGGTGGCCAAAACCATACTTCCTATATATCAATCTTTACCTCCGGACCATTCCGGAACTCCTCGTGACGTCCGGGATATCATCCGGGACTCCAAACAACATTCGGTAACCACATACATACTTTCCCTATAACCCTAGCGTCATCGGACCTTAAGTGTGTAGACCCTACGGGTTCGGGAGACATGTAGACATGACCGAGATGACTCTCCGGTCAATAACCAACAGCGGGATCTGGATACCCATGCTGGCTCCCACATGCTCCACGATGATCTCATCGGATGAACCACGATGTCAAGGACTTAATCAATCTCGTATACAATTCCTTTTGTCTAGCGGTACGATACTTGCCCGAGATTCGATCATCGGTATCCCGATACCTTGTTCAATCTCGTTACTGGCAAGTCTCTTTTACTCGTTCCGTAACACATCATCCCGTGATCAACTCCTTGATCACATTGTGCACATTATGATGATGTCCTACCGAGTGGGCCCAGAGATATCTCTCCATTTACACGGAGTGACAAATCCCAGTCTCGATTCGTGTCAACCCAACAGACACTTTTGGAGATACTTGTAGTGTACCTTTATAGCCACCCAGTTACGTTGTGAGGTTTGGCACACCCAAAGCACTCCTACAATATCCGGGAGTTGCACAATCTCATGGTCTAAGGAAATGATACTTGACATTAGAAAAGCTTTAGCATACGAACTACATGATCTTGTGCTAGGCTTAGGATTGGGTCTTGTCCATCACATCATTCTCCTAATGATGTGATCCCGTTATCAACGACATCCAATGTCCATGGTCAGGAAACCGTAACCATCTATTGATCAACGAGCTAGTCAACTAGAGGCTTACTAGGGACATGGTGTTGTCTATGTATCCACACATGTATCTGAGTTTCCTATCAATACAATTCTAGCATGGATAATAAACGATTATCATGAACAAGGAAATATGATAATAACTAATTTATTATTGCCTCTAGGGCATATTTCCAATAGTCTCCCACTTGCACTAGAGTCAATAATCTAGTTCACATCAATATGTGATTAACACTCAAGGTCACATCCCCATGTGACTAACACCAAAGCGTTCTGGGTATGATCATGTTATGCTTGTGAGAGAGGTTTCAGTCAACGGGTCTGCAACATTCAGATCCGTATGTACTTCACAAATTTCTATGTCATCTTGTAGATGCAACTACTACGCTACATTTGGAGCCATTTCAAATAACTGTTCTACTTGGAGCTATTCTAAATTGTTGCTCCATTATACGTATCCGGTATCTCTTCTCAGAGTTATCCGGATAGGTGTTAAGATTGCATCGACGTAACTCTTTACGTCGAACTCTTTATCACCTCCATAACCGAGAAACATATCCTTATTCCTCTAAGGATAATTTAGACCGCTATTTAGTGATCTACTCCTAGATTACCTTTGTACCCTCTTGCCAGATATGTGGCAAGGCACACGTCAGGTGCGGTACTCAGCATGGCATATCGTATAGAGCCTATGACAAAAGCAAAGGGTACGACCTTCATCCTTCCTCTTTCTTCTGTCGTGGTCGAGCTTTAAGTCTTAACTTCATACCTTACAACTCAGGCAAGAACTCCTTCTTTGACTGATCCATCTTGAACACCTTCAAGATCATGTCAAGGTATGTGCTCATTTGAAAGTACCATTAAGCGTTTTGATCTATCCTTATAGATCTTGATGCTCAATGTTCAAGTAGCTTAATCCAGGCTTTCCATTGAAAAAAACACTTTCCAAATAACCCTATATGCTTTCTAGAAATTCTACGTCATTTCTGATCAACAATATGTCAACAACATATATTCATCAGAAATTCTATAGTGCTCCCACTCACTTCTTTGGAAATACAAGTTTCTCATAAACTTTGTATACACCCAAAATCTTTGATCATCTCATCAAAGCATACATTCCAACTCTGAGATGCTTACTGCAGTCCTTAGAAGGATTGCTGGAGCTTTGCATACTTGTTAGCATCTTTCAGGATTGACAAAACCTTCCGGTTGTATCACATACAACCTTTCCTCAAGAAAATCGTCGAGGAAACAATGTTTTGACATCCTATCTGCAAGATTTCATAAATAATGCAGTAATCACTAATATAATTCCAACAGACTCTTAGCATCACCACGAGTGAGAAAGTCTCATCGTAGTCAAATCCTTGAACTTGTCGAAAAACATCTTAACGACAAGTCGAGCTTTCTTAATGGTGACACTTACCATCATTGTCCGTCTTCCTTTTAAAATCCATATGTACCTAACAGCCTTACGACCATCAAGTAGTTCTTCCAAAGTCTACACTTTGTTTTCATATATGGATCCTCTCTCGGATTATATGGCCTCAAGCCAATTTTCGGAATCCAGGCCCACCATCGCTTCTCCGTAGCTCGTAGGTTCATTGTTGTCTAGCAACATGACTTCCAAGACATGATTACGTACCACTCCGAAGTAGTACACATCCTTGTCATCCCACGAGGTTTGGTAGTGACTTGATCTGAAGTTTCATGATCACTATCATAAGCTTCCACTTCAATTGGTGTAGGTGCCATAGGAACAACTCCCTATGCCCTGCCACACACTAGTTGAAGAGACGGTTCAATAACCTCATCAAGTCTCCACCATCCTCCCACTCAATTCTTTCGAGAGAAACTTTTCCTCGAGAAAGGACCCGATTCTAGAAACAATCCCTTATTGCTTTCAGATCTGAGACAGGAGGTATACCCAACTGTTTTGGGTGTCCTATGAAGATGCATTTATCCGCTTTGGGTTCGAGCTTATCGGCCTGAAACTTTTTCACATAAGCGTCGCAACCCCAAACTTTTAAGAAATGACAGCTTAGGTTTCTCTAAACCATAGTTCATATGGTGTCATCTCATCAGAATTACGTGGTTCCCTATTTAAAGTGAATGTGGTTGTCTCTAATGCCTAACCCATAAACTATCGTGGTAATTTGATAAGAGACATCATGGTATGCATTATATCCAATAGGGTGCAATTATGATGTTCGGACATACCATCACACTATGGTGTTCCAGGCTGTATTAGTTGTGAAACAATTTCCACAATGTCTTAATTCTGTGCCAAACTCGTAATTCAGATATTCATCTCTATGATCATATCATAGATCTTTTATCCTCTTGTCACGACGATCTTTCAACTTCACCCTGAAATTACTTGAACCTTTCAATAATTCAGACTCGTGATTCATCAAGTAAATATACTCAACATCTACTCAAATCATCTGTGAAGTAAGAACATAACGATATCCACTACACGCCTCAGCACTCATTGGACTGCACACATCAAAATGTATTACTTAAAACAAGTTGCTTTCTAGTTCCATTTTACTGAAAACGAGGCTTTCAGTCATCTTGCCCATGTGGTATGATTTGCATGTCTCAAGTGATTCAAAATCAGGTGAGTCCCAACGGTCCATTTGCATGGAGTTTCTTCATGCATATACACCAATAGACATGGTTCGCATGTCTCAAACTTTTCAAAACGAGTGAGCCCAAAGATCCATCAACATGGAGCTTCTTCATGCGTTTTATATCGATATGACTTACGTGGCAGTGCCACAAGTAGGTGGTACTATCATTACTATCTTATATCTTTTGGCATGAACATGTGTATCACTACGATCGAGATTCAATAAACCATTCATTTTAGGTGCAAGACCATTGAAGGTATTATTCAAATAAATAGAGTAACCATTATTCTCCTTAAATGAATAACCGTATTGCGATAGACATAATCCAATCATGTCTATGCTCAACGCAAACACCAATCTCGATGGTAGAGGGAGCGTGCGATGCTTGATCACATCAAGCATGGAAAAACTTCCAACACATATTGCCAGCTCACCTTTAGCTAGTCTCCGTTTACTCCGCAGCCTTTTATTTCGAGTTTACTAACATTTAGCAACCGATCCGGTATCTAATACCATGGTGCTACTAGGAGTACTAGTAAAGTACACATTAACAAAATGTATATCCAATATACTTCTATCGACCTTGCCAGCCTTCTCATCTACCAAGTATCTAGGGTAATTCTGCTCCAGTGGCTGCTCCCCTTATCACAGAAGCACTTAGTCCCGGGTTTGGGTTCAACCTTGGGTTTCTTCACTAGAGCAGCAGCTAATTTTCCGTTTCATGAAGTATCCCTTCTTACCCTTGCCCTTCTTGAAACTAGTGGTTTCACCAACCATCAACAATTGATGCTCCTTCTTGATTTCTACTTTTGTGGTGTCAAACATCGCGAATATCTCAAGGATCATCATATATGTCCCTGATATATCATAGTTCATCACGAAGCTCTAGCAGCTTGGTGGTAATGACTTCGGAGAAACATCACTATCTCATCTGGAAGATCAACTCCCACTTGATTCAAATGATTGTTGTACTCAGACAATTTGAGCACAAGCTCAACGATTGAGCTTTTCTCCCTTAGTTTGCAGGTTAAGAAAATCATCGGAGGTCTTATACCTCTTGATGTGGGCACGAGCCTGAAATCCCAATTTCATCCCTTGAAACATCTCATATGTTTCGCGACGTTTCAAAACGTCTTCGGTACCTCAACTCTAAACCGTTTAACTGAACTATCACGTAGTTATCAAAATGTGTATGTTAGATGTTCGCAACATCCACAGACGACGTTCGAGGTTCAGCACACTGAGCGGTGCATCAAGGACATAAGCCTTCTATGAAGCAATGAGGACAATCCTCAGTTTACGGACTTAGTCCGCATAATTGCTACTATCATCTTTCAACTAAATTTTCTCTAGGAACATATCTAAACAGTAGAACTGAAGCGCGAGCTACGACATAATTTGTGAAGACCTTTTGACTATGTTCAGGATAATTGAGTTCATCTTATGAACTCCCACTCAGATAGACATCCCTCTAGTCATCTAAGTGATTACATGATCCGAGTCAACTAGGCCGTGCCTGATCATCACGTGAGACGAACTAGTCAACATCGGTGAACATCTTCATGTTGATCGTATCTTCTATAGGACTCATGTTCGACCTTTAGGTCTTCTGTGTTCCGAGGCCATGTTTGTACATGCTAGGCTCGTCAAGTTAACCTAAGTGTTTCGCATGTGTTCCGAGGCCATGTCTGTACATGCTAGGCTCGTCAACACCCTTTGTATTCGAACGTAAGAATCTATCACACCTGATCATCATGTGGTGCTTCGAAATGATGAACTTTCACAATGGTGCACAGTTAGGGGGGACACTTTCTTGAAATTTTAATGAGGGGTCATCTTATTTACTACCGTCATTCTAAGCAAATAAGATGTAAAAAACATGATAAACATCACATGCAATCAAAAAGTGACATGATATGGCCATCATCACTTTGCTCCTTTTGATCTCCATCTCCGGGGCTCCATGATCATCATCGTCACCGGCATGACACCATGATCTCCATCATCATGATCTCCATCATCGTGTCTTCATGAAGTTGTCTCGCCAACTATTACATCTACTACTATAGCTAATGGTTAGCAATAAAGTAAAGTAATTACATGACGTTTATGTTGACACGCGGGTCATAAATAAATTAAGACAACTCCTATGGCTCCTGCCGGTTGTCATACTCATTGACATGAAAGTCGTGATTCCTATTACAAGAACATGATCATCTCATACATCACATATATCATTCATCAAATCCTTTGGCCATATCACATCACAAAACACTTGTTGCAAAAACGAGTTAGACGTCCTCTAATTGTTGTTGCAAGTTTTTACGTGGCTGCTATAGGTTGCTAGCAAGAACGTTTCTTACCTACGCCAAAACCACAACGTGATATGCCAATTTCTATTTACCCTTCATAAGGACCCTTTTCATCGAATCCGATCCGACTAAAGTGGGAGAGACAGACACCCGCTATCCACCTTATGCAACTAGTGCATGTCAGTCGGTGGAACCAGTCTCACGTAAGAGTACGTGTAAGGTCGGTCCGGGCCGCTTCATCCCACGATACCGCCGAATCAAGATAAGACTAGTAACGGCAAGTAAATTGACAAAATCAACGCCCACAACTGCTTTGTGTTCTACTCGTGCATAGAAACTTCGCATAGACCTAGCTCATGATGCCACTGTTGGGGAACGTAGCAGAAATTCAAAATTTTCTATGCATCACCAAGATCAATCTATGGAGTAATCTAGCAACGAGGGAAGGAGAGTGCATCTACATACCCTTGTAGATCGCTAAGCGGAAGCATTCACTACAAGAAATATGTCAACTTATGACCACCACTATTGGTCACTGAAAGGTCACAAATTTCCATTTGTGACCTTTTTGTGACCAAAAACATAAGGTCAAAAGCTGGGCATCGTAAACTGACTATAGCGACCTTTCTTCTGGAATGGTCGCAAACGTTTATGACCAAAATATGTCTACTGTGGCGTTTTGATCACTAGCAACCTCCCCAGGCCACGTAGGCATCCAGCGTGGCAATCTGACATGGCACAAGATTCAGCCCGGTCCAATTCGGCGTTTTACATGGGCCGAGCCCATTAATTCAGCCTTGTCGGATTTTTTTTCCTTGTTAATTCTGGTCCGCTTCATGGGCCAAGCTCAACGTTGTAGCCTTTTTTATTGTTGGCCCGTGGCCTTTGTTTTTCTTTTTTTCCGCACCCCAATTGTCAAACTCTGGTAAATAGGTCCCAAATGTGGCGTTTTGGTTCACGGACCCTGCTATCAAGGTCATGTTCTTCAAATTTCAATATACCAATACAGAAAACTGACACAATACTTCAAGTAACAGCAAGAAGCAATCTGCTATATCATATAACATACTTACAATGTGATCATCATCAAGTTTACAATTAGATAACAGCTCTACAAGTGTACAGTTTACCACATGATTATCACATGAGCCCTACAAGTGTAGGGTCTACCACATGAGTCTACAAGTGTAGAGTCTACATCATATAACACACATACAAAGTAAATAGTCTACAAGTGTAGAGCCTAAAGGGCTTCATTACTCCCAGAACTAGCTCCAATGAGCTAGAACTATGCTTCTTCCAACTTTGTCCTGATGCTCGTGAAGAAACATGAAAGGCCAGCATCTGCACGTTATAGAACAAAATGATTAGGAACAAAATAAAAGTAAATCTGATAGCATATTTACTTTGCAAGGAACCACAACATATTTCTGCAGGAAAAGAACATGTATGCAAACCAACCACCAAACAAATAACGAGCTGGTTCATCTTATACTAGAATAAAAAGAACACCGACAAGGAATAGAAGCATTCCTTGGTTTTCAAGCACACCAATTCATAGACATGATTTGAATATGGAAAAGACAAACATAGCAACAAGAGATAATCATAGAAAGTCGGCCATCCTACTATTCAATAAATGGTTTAGATTTCACCATAACAAAACACTTAACAAGCTCAACACTTGTATTTTTGCTTGCTGCAATCTAAACAACACCACCACAAGTTCTATGATGCATCCAAACTAGTGAACTTTGTGCATAGATCGGATCGAATCGAAGAGAGAAGGGGAAGGGAAGGGCCACCTTGAGGATCGGATCGAATCACCCTGCTTCTTCCTGCCATCTTCTTGTGAACAGCCTTCTTCTTCCTGCCATCAGCAGAAAGCTTTTTATGAAGTACAACAGGAGAAACGTTTCTTACAGCGGAAAGGGGGACTTGATCAACATCCACTAACTTCACAAAAGAAAGCACCTATCCAGGCAATAATTTCCCCCTGATTTAATAAGACAGCATGCATGTTAAAAAACTAGGCTCATTTACTTCTTCATGGGATTCAGATAAAAAAGGGTTCAAACAGGGACCTATCCAAGAACCACATGTTAAGATCTGGAGAATGGACGTAAATTATTTGACCATCGACATTCGCTGATCAAGGTAAACTGTAGCTAACTAGCGGATTGAGCAATCAGAAAATGTATAAAGTAACCACCAATGCAACAGATTATGTTCTACTTTTAGCGCATTCATTCATAAGCGAAACATGGTGAACTGGAATCTAGAACTCATCGACATAGGGAGACTTGATCCACATCCAACAAGTAGACACGAGCTAGATTTGAGGAAGTCAGTCAAACAAATCTGTAAAAGTAAGCATTCATGCCTGCTGGATTTGTAAGCAATTAGTTGATCCACCAAACGGGAAAGAGCATTGACAGCATTAAATTGCAGAAGCAAAACTAACAGCAACCCAAAATCACCCAAATCACTAGTTGATTAGCAACAAACAAGACGCGCGTGCGTGGTAATTCGAAGAAGAAACGGCCCTGCCGACAACAACGCCGCCCATGACAAGGAGCTGCCCTGTACAATCCACCAATTAGTATACATTACATGACAAGTTATTTACTACTCCATAAGTACATAAGTAGTATTTGTATCAGTACAGCTACACTGGCACGTAGTACAAACATGGTATCTCAGCATTCACTTGTAGGTGGCATCTGTATATACCTAGAGGTTAGCTCATCTTTTTATGTTAAGAATAGAAATCATATAGATTTCCTTGAATAACATAGGAGAAGAAAATTGTTCAGCAAATATGTACCACAAATTTAATGATGAGACAAGGCTAGATGAAGACATTTTCTAATTGACAAGCACCCAAATATATACAGGCACCAGTTCAGGAAATTCATGACTTGGACAGTGTATTAATAACAGATATGACGAACTAATGTACTTGTACTTGATCTAGTTGAATACATGCAGAATAAGTTCATGGTATAATTTGAATAGGATCAACAAGCCATTTATGTTGCCTTTCATCCAAATTTGATGTATTTCCATGCTAAGGTGCATTCGATTGTATTTCCATGAGGGGGGTTATTTCATATCCCTTAATTTTAATACATTGGCATGATAACATGCTAGCTTTGGCAACATTGAGACAATCAATTAATCTGCACCGAGCAAACATGAATAGGATTGAAGGAATAAATTTTGTTCAGATTCAATTATATATAACACATTCACAGCAGATTTAATTGGAAGCAACTTAAACTGCTGCATGAAGGAAACATCTCTGGACCGCTCGGCCATGTAAACAGCTGAATTTGAATAAATATAAACATGTAACAAAATGGAAATGTTATGATATCTCTGTTTCATGAGTTTTTATCATCAATCGCATCTCGACTGGGCAGATCTACCCGACTTCGTACCCGAAAGTCCCCATCGCCAGCGTAGACACATGGCTGTGTCGTCTTCGTGCTGGATCTTGGCCAGACCAAAGTCAGCAACCTGCACAAGACAGAAAAGCCCCATCACGCTTTGAGATGAACATTCGGAATATATCTTCCAAGCACATGTACGCATGCATGTCCCAGTTGAATAAAAGACTTCATTTTAATAGTTGGACTCCGGAGACAATTCTTAGTGCTTCAAATCATTCAGTTATCTGAATTAACAATACAGAACAGAATTGAAGATCTCAATGATAGTAGTAATTGGAGGGATAAATCAACATTTGTTCTAAGGACAATAAGATGATTGGTGCCAGGCAGTGTGGGGTCTCATCAGTCACCAAGCTGAACATGAGTGTTTAAATTTGCCAACTAGGACTAACAAAAGTGCCAAATAGAGCTTTTCAGGGTACAGCAGCAACATATTAAACTATCATGGACCTACCTAACTCTCAAAGCACTAATCCATCCCCAATTAGTTCAGATAAAAAAGTCCCACATGGCTAAATGGGCATGCACCTCTCTGTAATTCTGCAGATAAACCTTGAGGGGCTCAATGTACTCTTGAAAGCCTAGCATGGCCATCGCCTAGAGCAGGTCGTCGATGTTGATGGTCTTGCACTTCTCCCTCTGGCACTTGCCGCTCGCCCTACAATACAGAAAAGACAAAACGGCGACAGGTCAGCACCAGACCACACTTGATTCGGGCAGGCAAAATAGAGCGGCAACGGTCAACAGAGGCACTCACTTGCTGGCGATGAAGCAATGAACTCCGAGATGCACTCCCGCACGGTCTCCTTGGCGTCCTTGGCGATCTTGCCGTTGGCCAGGATGGCCTTCTTCATGATGCTGCTGATGTTGGCAATGGGCAGGAACCTGTCCTGCTCCCTGACGCCGCCGAAGCCGCCGCTGTCGCCGCCCGGCGGGCTCACCAGCGCGTTCGACATCTGGCAGCCCTCCTGCAGCACACCAACAACCCCGCCAGATCCATCAGCGCACCGGCGCACCAAACCCTAGACCCCGACTTCCGGAAGCGCGGGGAGAGAGGTGAGGGGAGAGGGAGGCGTACCTTATATAGACGGGCATGTAGAGGGAGGGAGGGAAGGTGGTGGAGGGGAATGGATGTGCGGTGAGGGCGGCGAGCAACGTCCCCGTGCTCTACAAGCCTTCGCGGCGCCTTTCTGGCCACCGGAGGAGCTAAGGGCCAAATCCGCTGCTGTTGGCTCGCCTGCCCAAGCCCCATCGATGGAGAGCGCCTGCTCGATCCAGATCGAGGTCCTGATTGGCATGGGGTTGCCTGCGAATCTTGGGGCGGCTCTGGGCATGGGCTCGATCTTGGGTCGGCCTCGACCTCGTCTACGGTGAGGGTCGTCGATGGTGGCGGTGGGGGTGGGGTTGGGGTTGGGGGCGGCAGCAGATCGAGATCTGAGGGAAGGAGAAGGGGTGGGGTTGGGGGCGTGGGCGCAGGGCGTGGGTGGGAGGGAGAAGGGGGCAGCGGCGGCTGGAGTGGGAGGGGAGTTAGGGCGGGACGAGCGCGGCGAGTGAGGCATCAGGGACGGCGGAGTGTGGTGGCGCACGGGCGTGGGCGGCGGGATCTGAATCGGGGGCGGGAGGTAGGTGGCAGCTGCGAGTGGATCTGAATCGGGGGAGAGAGGGGAGAGGACTGGAGTTAGGGTTTGGGTTGGCCTGCTGAGAGGTGAGCAAGAGACGTTGGATTCGCCTAGTGTGGACGGTTCAGATCATATAGAGTGGGGTGATCCGTGAGAAGTGTTCTGATTGGTTCGAGAATCTGTGATTTAAAATAATTTCCAAGTACTAAAGATAGAGCTTTTTTGTGAAGCAACTATCAAAAATATTTTGCAAAAGGGCATTATACAAATTTTCACTCAAGTTAGACCACATTTTATGGATGAGCACCAATTTGTATGCATTTCTGATCTTTCTACCTATTTTTAATCATTTTTCGAGTGTCCAAACTGAGTTTTTTTGTGAAGGACCTATAATATATTTGTTGCAAAATTGGACCAAATTATTTTTCTAAAATACTAGGACATATTTAATGCACAATTGACCAAATGGTTGGGTGTCAAAAATTATGATCCACCTCTCGTGAAAAAGACAAATTTCTGCCGATTCTGTTGAAAGTGGGTCAAATTTGAACTGTAGCTGCCTCATAGTTTGCTATTTATTTTTCCTAAAAATCATTTTTAGGTACAAAAGTATCTATTTAATCAGAGAAATACCAAAAAATTTCCAAGATTCAACCACTAGCTAGGAACGGTCATGCCCGTCGTTTTGATCGCATTTTGAAACAGGCATAAAAAATTCAAAAAAAAATCAAAAAATTGCAAAACCTTCGCATTGTGTCATTATATGTGGCCAAGTTACCAGAAAAAATAATAAACTTGAAATACGACAATTCTTTTTAAAAAGTGTTCTCAGAAACCAGCCATCATGTGTGGAGATCAATGCCTTTCAAGCCAGATGATCAATCTTATGGCCACATTCATGGCATAGTTTGTTCAAATGATCTCATACTGTGCACAAGGGTGCATATTGGAATGGCAAACAATGTTGCCTAAGGGAGTTTTCATTTTCTTTGCACGGAAAATTCGTTTTCCATTTTTTGAGTGCCCGAAATGAGTTTATTTTGTGAAGGACCTACCATATATTTTTTGCAAAATTGGACAAAATCAATTTTTCTAAATACTAGGCCATATTTAATGCACAATTGACCAAATGGTTGGGTTTCAAAAAAAATTATGCACCTCTCGTGAAAAAGACAAATTCCTGCCGATTCAGTTGGAAGCGGGTCAAATTTGAACTATGGCTGCCTCATAGTTTACTATTTATTTTTTTTGCAAAAATCATTTCTAGGTACATAAGTATCTATTTAATCAGAGAAACACCAAAAAAATTCCAATATTCAACCACTAGCTAGGAACGGTCAAGCCCGCCGTTTTGACCGCATTTTGAAACGGGCATGAAAAATTCAAAAAAATTGGGAAACCTTCGCATTGTGTCATTATATGTGGCCAAGTTCCTAGGAAAAATAACAAACTTGTAATACGGCACTTATTATAAAAAAGTGTTCTCAGAAACGAGCTATCACGTGTGGAGATCAATGGCTTTCAAGCCAAATGATCAATCTTATGGCCACATTCATGGCATAGTTTGTTCAAATGATCTCATATTGTGCACAAGAGTGCATATTGGAATGACAAACAATGTTGTCTAAGGAAGTTTTCATTTTCGTTGGACGAAAAAACCATTTTCCATTTTTCAAGTGCCCGAAAGAAGGTTTTTTGTGAAAGAACTACCAAATAATTGTTGCAAAATTGGACCAAATCATTTTTATAAAATACTAGGCCATATTTAATGCACAATTGACAAAATGGTTGGGTGTAAAAAATTTTGATCCACCTCTCGTGAAAAAGACAAATTTCCGCCGATTCAGTTGGAAGCGGGTCAAATTTGAACTACAGCTGCCTCATAGTTTGCTATTTATTTTTTTCAAAAATCATTTCTAGGTACATAAGTATCTTTTTAATCAGAGAAACACCAAAAAAATTCCAAGATTCAACCACTAGCTAGGAACGGTCATTCCCGCCGTTTTGACCGCATTTTGAAACGGGCATAAAAAATTCAAAAGAAAATCAAAAAATTGGGAAACCTTCGCATTGTGTCATTATATGTGGCCAAGTTCCTAGGAAAAATAACAAACTTGTAATACGGCAATTATTATAAAAAAGTGTTCTCAGAAATGAGCTATCATCTCTGAAGATTCATGGCTTTCAAGCCAAATGATCAATCTTATGGCCACATTCGTGGCATAGTTTGTTCAAATGATCTCATATTGTGCACAAGGGTGCATATTGGAATGGCAAACAATGTTGCCTAAGGAAGTTTTCATTTTCTTTGGACGAAAAAACCATTTTTCATTTTTCGAGTGCCCAAAAGGAGGTTTTTTGTGAAGGAACTACCAAATAATTGTTGCAAAATTGGACCAAATCAATTTTATAAAATACTAGGATATATTTAATGCACAATTGACAAAATGGTTGGGTGCAAAAAGTTTTTATCCACCTCTCATGAAAAAGACAAATTCCCGCCGATTCAGTTGGAAGCGGGTCAAATTTGAACTATGGCTGCCTCATAGTTTACTATTTATTTTTTCCAAAAATCATTTCTAGGTACATAAGTATCTATTTAATCAGAGAAACACCAAAAAATTCCAATATTCAACCACTATCTAGGAACGGTCAAGCCCGCCGTTTTGACCGCATTTTGAAACGGGCATACAAAATTCAAAAAAAAATCAAAAAATTGGGAAACCTTCGCATTGTGTCATTATATGTGGCCAAGTTCCCAGGAAAAATAACAAACTTGTAATACGGCAATTATTTTAAAAGAGTGTTCTCAAAAATGAGCTATCATCTTTGAAGATTCATGGCTTTCAAGCCAAATGATCAATCATATGGCCACATTCATGGCATAGTTTGTTCAAATGATCTCATATTGTGCACACGGGTGCATATTGGAATGGCAAACAATGTTACCTAAGAAAGTTTTCATTTTCGTTGGACGAAAAAACCATTTTCCATTTTTCGAGTGCCCGAAAGGAGGTTTTTTTGTGAAGGAACTACCAAATAATTGTTGGAAAATTGGACCAAATCATTTTTATAAAATACTAGGCCATATTTAATGCACAATTGACAAAATGGTTGGGTGGAAATTTTTTTGATCCACCTCTCGTGAAAAAGACAAATTTCCGCCGATTCAGTTGGAAGCGGGTCAAATTTGAACTACAACTGCCTCATAGTTTGCTATTTATTTTTTCCAAAAATCATTTCTAGTTACATAAGGACCTATTTAATCATAAATACATGGTTTGGTGGCGATACGTCGAGGTTTGGGCGGTGGCCGAGGGCCCCAACTCTAGAGCGCGTAAACTCGCATGCCCGTCACGTGGTCACCGCGTGACCGTAATGTTGCCATGTGTTTTGGGCGGCCTAGGCATGTCTAGTGGGTTGGGCACTCCCCAGGTTGGTGCTAGGAAGAAAATTATAACATAAGATTCTCACGAGGAGACCGATCGATGCTCAAACATGAATTAGCAGCCAAGTGTTTGATTAGCGGTACGGGAAATGCACATGGCCAATGGGCGTGAGTTTTGGCTGAGGATGATCATCTACTAAGGAGAATGTCTTCACAAATTTTTAGCTCAAAAGGAGGATTCTAGGTGGTACTTGCTTTGCAAAGTACCACGCTGGACAAAAATATGAATGTTGAAGCTGGGCTCAAAATAATGAATGGAGTGAGCTGAAATTTTGTGGAGGATGGTTATTTGGGCATAGGAAAGCATTGTAGAAAATTGATACCATTTGGACATGCCAAAGAAGTACTTCCCTCACAATGCTCTTCTATGGACAGAAACTTGGGAAAACTAGTGAGAGAGATTGGATGAATGAAATGATCTCAAAATTGGTGTAGGTAAGTTACTTAGGTATGCTCATGCGCTGGTAAATTTTAAGATCATTTGGGTAAGCCTAGCTAGTACTTACTTCACAAAGCTTCTCTCGAGGTAGAAACTTTGGAAATTTCCCGAGAAAGATTTACTAGGAAAATTGAGCTGAATATTATCATGTGACAATGATTTGGGTATGGAAGAGTGCCCGAAAAGTTTGAGGGTAATAGGAGGGGTCTATATAACACTTGCTTTGCAACGTGCCAATTTGGCCATAAAATATAAATTGAACCTGGGCTCACATAGATGATTTGACTGAGCTGCAATTTCGAGGAGGGTGATAATTTGGGAATATGAAGGAACTGTATAAATTTCATGTCATTTAGAGATATAAAAAAGGTACTTCCTTCACAATGCTTCTAGGTGGACAAAAACTTTGGAAATTTTCCGAGGAAGATTTGCTAGGCAAATGGAGCTGAATTTTGTCATGCGGTAATGATTTGGATAGGAAAGAGTGCCCAAAAATTCCTAGGGCAATCAAGAATATATAAATAACACTTCCTTCATAAAGTGTTGTTGTGAACATAATAGGAAAATGAATATTGTTGAATTAGTTTCAAACTAGGCAAGGAGGGGTTTTTACATATTTGATGAAGATATGACCCAAAGAATTTATGAGATTTTTTGGGGAATTTTGGGAATGATAGAAATATAGGTTGCTTCACAACCTAGGGCAAAAACTGCCACATGGACATGACACATAGGCAAAACTGATGAGATGGCGCCTAGTCATCACAACCCACCACAATCTACAAGGCTATGACCATCTATATTGGTCATGATCAGCTAGAAATAAGACAGCGGACTAGCAATGTTTGCTTTGTGACCATTTCGTGTAAGGAAATTATGACCTTTCTGACCAAAATGGTCGCAATGGTTCAGGGTTTGGAGCCCCCTGAACAGCTTTTGACCAATTGGTCTAAAATGGTCATAAATTTATGACCAATTCTTCGAGGGTCACTGACAGAAGGTCATAAGTTGACATATTTCTTATAGTGATTCAAGTGAACGGGGTTGATGGAGTCGTACTCGCCGTGATCCAAAACATAGATGATCCTAGTGCCGAACGGATCCTACGCCTTGATCCATACAAGGGGAGAAGGAGACGTCTCCTACGCCTCCTACGCCTCCTACAAGGGGAGAACGGATCCTAAGCGGAAGCGTTCAACACACGTACAGCCCGGTGACGTCTCCTACGCCTTGCTCCAGCAAGGGGAGAAGGAGAGGTTAGGGAAGACTTCATCCAGCAGCAGCACGACGGCGTGGTGGTGGAGGAGCGCGGAACTCCAGCAGGGCTTTGCCAAGCACTACGAGAGACGAGGGGGAAGAGAGGTAGGGCTGCGCCAAGAGGGAGAGGATCTCGTGTGTGTTGCAGCCTCCAATACCTCAAGTATATATAGGGGAAGGGGAGAGGCTGTGCCCCCACCTAGGGTTCCCTCCCTAGGGGTGGCGGCAGCCCCCAGATCCCATCTGGGTGGCGGCCACAAGGGGGAGAGGGGGAGGCACACCTGGGGTGGGCCTTAGGGCCCACTGCCCTAGGGTTTGCCCCCTTCCCCTCTTGGAGGCGCCTTGGGCCTTGGTGGGAGGCGCCCCAGCCCACCTAGGGGCTGGTCCCTTCCCACTATTGGCCCATGTAGGCCTCCGGGGCTTGTGGCCCCACCTGGTGGACCCCCGGACCCCTCCGGTGGTCCCGGTACACTACCGATGATGCCCGGAACACTTCCGGTGGCCAAAACCATACTTCCTATATATCAATCTTTACCTCCGGACCATTCCGGAACTCCTCGTGACGTCCGGGATCTCATCCGGGACTCCGAACAACATTCGGTAACCGCGTACATACTTTCCCTATAACCCTAGCGTCATCGAACCTTAAGTGTGTAGACCCAACGGGTTCGGGAGACATGTAGACATGACCGAGATGACTCTCCGGTCAATAACCAACAGCGGGATCTGGATACCCATGCTGGCTCCCACATGCTCCACGATGATCTCATCGGATGAACCATGATGTCAAGGACTTAATCAAGCCCGTATATAATTCCCTTTGTCTAGCGGTACGATACTTGCCCGAGATTCGATCGTCGGTATCCCGGTACCTTGTTCAATCTCGTTACTGGCAAGTCTCTTTTACTCGTTCCATAACACATCATCCCGTGATCAACTCCTTGATCACATTGTGCACATTATGATGATGTCCTACCGAGTGGGCCCAGAGATACCTCTCCGTTTACACGGAGTGACAAATCCCAGTCTCGATTCGTGCCAACCCAACAGACACTTTCGGAGATACTTGTAGTGTACCTTTATAGCCACCCAGTTACGTTGTGACGTTTGGCACACCCAAAGCACTCCTACGATATCCGGGAGTTGCACAATCTCATGGTCTAAGGAAATGATACTTGACATTAGAAAAGCTTTAGCATACGAACTACATGATCTTGTGCTAGGCTTAGGATTGGGTCTTGTCCATCACATCATTCTCCTAATGATGTGATCCCGTTATCAACGACATCCAATGTCCATGGTTAGGAAACCATAACCATCTATTGATCAACGAGCTAGTCAACTAGAGGCTTACTAGGGACATGGTGTTGTCTATGTATCCACACATGTATCTGAGTTTCCTATCAATACAATTCTAGCATGGATAATAAACGATTATCATGAACAAGGAAATATGATAATAACTAATTTATTATTGCCTCTAGGGCATATTTCCAACAGCCAAGGCCAAGACCACGAAGAGCAAAGGGGACGAAGCGGACTCCCCCGGCAAGATCCTTGCTGGGAGACAGTTCTAGCAGCCACGGCAAGACCCTTGCCACGGCGACTCGTCCCACACCTACGGAGCAAATCACCCTTGAGTCCACTGCCCCCATGGGGCAAGGATTCGGGAAACATCTCCATGGTGGCATGCAGATCTTTGTGAAGACATTCAAGATCAAATACGCACTAAGGAGACGACAACCCTTGGCGGGATCCTAGCCGAGGAAGACCACAAGGCCTGCCTTGCTGGGGATGAAAGCAGGTGCCTCGGCAAGACCCTTGTCGGGGCCCCGGCAAGGCCCTTCCCGAGGACACCCGCGAGGCTACCATCAGGCCCACACCGACTAAACCTCCACCACTGCATGCATGCAGCTGCCGACCCAACCAGCTGGGCAGGCACCTGCGTGGCGACATGCAGATCTTCGTGAAGACCCACCACTGCGCCACCTCAGCTATCTGCCTACCTACGTGGCATCTCAGGTATCGCTGGCCAGGGCGCGTGTCGACATGAGAAGGAGCGGCGACGGATGAGACAGATCTCTCCCCCGTCCCCGATAAAGCAAGGACACCTAAGCAAGACGCATTAAATGCGCCTTGTCATGTAATGCAAGGGATAACCTCGCATCACTGTACCCTTTCCACCTCCTGTGTGCCATTGTGGCAACCCCTTTTTTCTATAAAAGGAGGCCCGAGGCGACCAGGAGGAGGATTGGGCTTTTTGGAGCTCCTCACGCCCCATAGCTAGCTCAAGAACACAGATATACAATCCACCAAAGTAGGAGTAGGGTTTTACGCATCCTTGCGGCCCGAACCTGGATAAACGAACCATGTTCTACCTGTTAGATCCGCTCTTCTCACGACCCCGCGCCCCGCTAACCACAGTAGGGATTCTTGTGATCCCATAGGTGTCATTCCCACCGACATCTTTGGCGCGCCAGGTAGGGGGGCGCAGTTGTGATAATCGGCTTTAGCAGTTAGTTCCACTACAAGGATTCGGGTCTATTGCAACAAAATTGTTCGTCGCAATACATGTCGATTTGTGGCGATAAATACCTATTGCCATGAAACAACAATCGTTGACAGCCATTGCGACTCGACGCATGGTAATAGGTTATTGCCACAAAAGGCAATTGTGGCAATAAAGTGTGCTATTGCAACAACCATGTGGGATGTCGCCACATGTTTTCTCGTTGCAACACTCATCTGATGCCACAATTTGCTTTGTGGAGATAGCTTTAATGCAACATGTAAGGAATCATGGCGACTGATAGCTTGTGGCGATAAACATTTGTGGCAACAACCTATACCAACGACGCTCATTTCGTGGTGCATACTGTTCCGTGGCAATATTAAATTGTGGAAATAAACTATGGCAACAATCCTTGTTTTCGTGGCATTAGGCATTTCGCCACGAACCGCTACACTTGTGGCAGTAAGTTATGGCAACAAATATTCCAGTCGTCGTAATAGGAAATTGCAACATACTAGTTTTGGCGGTGATAAATAGGTATAACAACGGGTGAAATTTTTGTAGCGAGAAACTATTGCGACAATTTAAATCTTCGTGGTGTTCGTGCTAACTTGTGGCAACCAAAAGTGGGTTGTGGCAATAGCCTATTGCAACCTAAAAAATACAGGCATTCAATTACAATATTCAAAACCAAATGTATAATATGTAGATTCATAAAATTCATAATCCTCATAGCAAATATCCATCAAATGAGACTCAAATGTAATTTAGACATCCTAATTAAGTGCCAAGTCTAAATTGTCCGTGATCTATAGTCCAGTCGAGCTAGTTGTTTGGATCCTGCAATCAAGAAATCAAAAAAAAATATAGTTGTAGTTAATGAGTCCAAAATAACATACGTCATACAATTATTCCAGTCCCATTGTTAAAAAGAACTGTCGCCAGACTAACTAGAGTAATGTTGTGTCAGCAAGCATGTAACTGAGGGATCAGAACAATTTTACAAGTGCAAATGTCTAAAGAATAAGCACAAGTACATGTACTAAAATCTTCCAGTATTGATTTAAGTTGTGGCTCAATCTATAGTTTCAGTTATGTTATGAAAAGAACAATTATAGGTGAAGTAACCATTGTCAATTGCTTTGGATTCATGCAAAATAAGTCTAGGAAAACATAGAACCACACCTCATGGTGAAAATTAAACATATTGCATGTCAAAAAGATAACGTTATACTAGAGGAGCGCCAATTAATTTGGATCGGAGGGAGCAGATTGAATGTTACCTTGAACTTATCCGCAGAACCAGCTTCTGCATAAGCCTCAGCAGCTTTTGAGGCAGGTTCTTGTAGACAAAGGACTGGGCAACGAGGGTCGTCAGCACCTGCATGGTAATCGATAAATGAAGCTCCAGCAGCAAGAAAAATGCTCAATTAACATTAATTTTTAAACAAAGGGTTAACAACAATTCTGGCTCAACCATAAAATCATAAAACAAAAATATATACTAAAGACTAGAAGCCTAGCCCTGACAAGTGCTCATTGAACTCATAAAGGTGAGAGACTTTTGAATATGTTGGGTCATGCAATAACTATTGGATGAAGCAGAAGCACTCAATAAGAAATATAATAGGTTTTACCATTTAGGAGGAGTGGACGTGGTGCAATCGGAGGAACTGAGTAGGGAGCATCAAACTATGAAGCCATAGCAGGTGCTATCTTGTCCCAAACCTAGTAAAAATATGTCAATACACGATCGTGGAACATTTACAATGGAACAATCAGAAATAAATGCCAAATAAATCAGATAGTCACCTTTTTCACAACCTCTACATCTATTTCACTCTTCCCTGAATCAATTCTTGCTTCTACAGGAAAGACAAAATGACATAGATACTTACATGTAAATGTTCTGAACTGATACAATATATATCAGCTGTGATCTATATTTTCAATGGTGTGTGCCCCAATCTTAGAGGATGCATGGCGTCTAACCTTCAAATAAAGGCTTAATGCTATCAACTCTAGCTTGCCACATGTCATTATCTATTGCCCATTGAAATCCCTGTAGCCACCACAAAGAGCATTGATTTACTTACATGAGACAAATCACAAAACTATGTGCACCCATATCGATAAAATTACTGCAGTGTGTACCTGAACACCAAATTATTGGAACAACAACACTGTACCGTGTATCCACAAAAAGCAGCAAACAATGCATGCATTCCTGTATTCAGCTCCAAATAAAAAGGATAAGTTTTCTAAAAGTGAAGTCTATGTATTAATTCAGTATCATGATGCAATCATGATCTATAATACCTCCGAGTGATTCACCAGTAATCCCTATCCTAGAGTGATCGACATCATCACTTGCACTAAGATAATCTCCAAGCTTTATCAAGTCCCACACCTGCACATGTTCCTCACTGAGTATCGTAAAAAAATAGGCCCAACATGTTTTGAAGTATGATATACCAAGTCATACAGTAGAGGACAATCATAAGAAGAGAACCAGACCAAAAGAATAAATCCAGAATTCAACTGAAGTGCCAACCCAGATAGTGCAGTTATGGCACCAGTACAGCTGGACTAACACCAACAACAGTGGTAATCCAGAGCTAATACTTAATCAGAAATAATTCCAATGCAATCCCTTGTTAACCTTCCCAAGCTGCCTCCGCAAGGCCACTCTGTAACTCGTCAAGATATCACCACCACTATGTGCTAGCTTTGCTTCCTTTCATAGGATTTAAGAACAGATTCACATACATCTCTCATCATTTTAAGTGCAGTTGGCTTATCAGTCACATTATTAAAGCCTAAATTCTCAATGAGCTCCTACAAAGACAACACGCCGGTAATAGCAGATATTCTTCATACCATTGTTGCTTCACAATTAAAATAAATATTGGTAGTTTTTGGTTTGATTAGTACTCATACACATTCAGTTGCAGAATTATGTAGAGCAGATGCGTATACTAACATCTCATATTGAACTCCTCGTGGCCTTCTAGCTCTGGGTGTCACCATCACGATCACCCATCGTCTTCATCATCCGACATCTTCGCAATAAAATCAGAGTAAGAAACATTGTAGTCATGAACTACATTATGCTAAATTATCAAAAACAAGAGATACTGCATTAGCAGTGCATTGCTCCTCCATGGCTGCCCGGGGGAGGGGAGCCAGGCGACGCCCCACTGGCTCGAATTCACCCAAACGTAGGCGCCGCCAAGCGAGGGCATACTGGCCGGGGTTCACGGTGGGCAGCACGGGGGGTGGGGCGCTGCCGAGGCGAGCGGGCGGCGCGCTCGCGAGTATCCCGCAGCGGACGAGGGGCGGCGACCGTGGGCTGGGGTCTCCGGCGGCGGGCGAGGGCGACGGCCTCTGACAGCAGGCGGTAGGACCGAGCAGCCGGGTGAGCGGGCGGGGTCGCGCGGGTGTCGGGCAGGCGACGGGGCGTGCGGCGGCGAGCGGGCATGGCCGAGGGCGAGATCAAGGACGACGACTCCTCGTCGGCGGCACCGCGCGGCGCGCTGGGCAACCGCCGCACCTGCTGGACGACGCTAGGATTTCTGGACGTTCTAGGATGGGAGGAGATCGGGAGAAAGAACAACCTGAACCAGGGACGAGAGCTCCAGATCTAATCGCCGGTGAAGACGCCGTGTGATTTGGTTTAGCAATCGTGGGTTGTTAGGAAGGGTCTTTAGCGGCAAGATAAATACTCTATTTTTTTGGTGGGAACACAAAATATTGGCGCAAACTACAGTAAACCAAAATTATGTGGTGGGAAAGTAATTCTTTTTGGAGGGAATGTTTAGAATAATGAAATAAATTGGAAAAAATAACATGTCAAAGCAATATGAGATATATATGGTGCTAAATCATCTCATGATCGTCATCTTCCCTCCGAACTAGATCGGGAGGTTTCTGATGAAATCATCCCATGTCCGTCATCTTCCCTAAGTCCGGCGGTAGGCGACGTGTGGGAAGCTCACATCCATGGCCAGTGGAGAGGCTCGAGCTCGCGGACGAAGGTCGGGAAGAGGGACAACGGAACTGCTTGGTCAACACCGAGGATGGAGGAAGCGAGCGACGGGAGGCAGGCCCGACCAGGAGCGGCGTGCAAGGTCAGAGGGGCGGCTCGCCGGCCGGAGCTTGCCACCAGGGTCAGGACGGCTTGAGCTGCAGCCTGGTAGGGGTGGCCATCACACGAAAGTAGGGGTCGCGACGGGTGCTAGCGCGTTGTCGCCGGTTGACCTGGTTGTAGGTACAACCAGGTTTGCACTACAATTTCAAGAATCATCGGCAAAAACTTGGCTAGTTTTGAACTACAACTCACATAAACCTAATGTGGCCCTCACTTTAAAACTACTAGGTACTCTTGCCTTGGAACACAAATACAAATGGGATGGGTTGGTGAGACGGTCGATCTATGTCAGTCTCGATCTCACATTTTGATCTTGAGATGGGGTGATTTCAACATCTTTCATCTTATCGGATAGTCCGTGGAGGGTTCCTCCGCGCCAGAGTAGGTCCAACATAATCATGTTATTTTTGTTTCAACGAAAAACATAAAAAGTCAACTATGCAAATTAACAACCAATCCAATTTCGTTTTGAGACCTGTTGTGTTAGCAACGTGTTGTTTCATCATGGATCTACAATTGTGTATCTTTGTTTACTCCCTAGTTTCCATGACAAAATTGAAACTTGGGATATATGTCAAATATTTATGCCCTTGCCCGTCAGATCCGTCCTGCATCGGATCCACGCACGAGGGGGTGAAGGGGCCTTGGCACCGCTGCCACTGGCCAGGCTTCACCCCGTCACGCCCTCTGGCAGCGACAGGGGAGGGGAGGAGCAGACGGCAGGGCACTGGGAGGTCTCTAGGGATCCCTCCCATCGTCGTCCGCAGCTCGCGCCACCTGGTGCTTCGGACCACGGATCTGGTGAGATCGCCGCCGCTACCAAGACCCAGCACACCCTACCACCGGGGGCCACATCCGTGTCATCGACCTCCCAACGTAGCCGCTAGGAAGCTGGATCGCGCTGCCGCGACCCACCGCATCGCAACGCCATTGTCCGTGAGATCCGTCCGGCATCAGATCCATGCGCGAGGGGGCGAAGGAGCCCCGCTGCCGCCTTCCTTGTTGGAATATCATGATTTAGTTGCTATATCCACTTCTTCTGGCATAATTGATGCTACTGTTGTAGTTTAATTTAAAAATCATCAAATTTGAAAACAGCTCTTCAAATTTTAAAAAAAAATTGATCAATTTTAAAAAGTTCATTCGTTTTGAAAAAAGTTCATCAAATTTGAAAAAGGTTCATTGATATTTTTAAAGGTTCACAAATTAGAAAAAAAAATCATCAATTCTGATAAAAGCTTCATGAATTTGAGTAAAAGTTGATGGATTTCAAAAAAAGCTTCATCGGTTTTAAATAAAGTTCATGAATTTGAAAGGATTCCGCACATTTAGGAAAATGATAAAGAAAAAAAACAGAAAACATAATAAAAATGGCAGGAGAAAAAACCACAAAATGACAGAACAAATAAAAGAAGTAAAAAGGCATGTATATCACAGCTGATGGGATAGCCTAGTGGTTTGTTTCTTTCCTTTTGTACGGAGATATCATTGGATCGATCTTGTCAGCTGCACTTTTTTGTGAGTTTGATGAAAAGAAATACAAAAATATACAACTACGACCAGATCGATCCTGTCAGCTGCACTTGTTTTTGTGAGTTTAATAAAAAAACCTGGCTTCGGCGAACTGAATAAAGAAAAAAAGATCCAAAACGGGGAATACTGGCACAAGCAGTGAAGTAGTCCACTGGTTGCTCCTGTAGAGGCGGAAGAAAGAAGTCTCGGGTTCGAATCTTCATGTCGTACTTTTCGGAAATTAACGGAAAATGACATAAACATGTAAATATGGGAAACATGTAAAAGAACATGCCACGTCCGCACCTGACAGGCGGCCCCAAAGGTCAGATAGATCATCAATACACTATTATACGCAGTTTAGATCATTTCGTAACAGACTGCCCTAAACATGATATTGACACGTACTACCCCAGTTGTGATATTTCCATGCAATTAACTCATTTTCTATTTCCATCTAACAAGTCCCTTTTTGGCAGAAAACACCCTGGTTTTAAAATGGCAACAACTTAGCCATTTCAAATCCAAATTTAAAAAATTAAATATATATTCCTATCAAGAAAGTGTCATATCCATCTATAAATTTTTTCCATTGTTTTGGTTAATTGAAATTGGTGCAATTAAAATATATTTTAATTACACCTTAAAGCTTGCAAAAATCATAACTTAATATTTATAAATTCGAATAATATATTTTCCACTGTTTTACTTGTACCTAATGCAATGTCACACTGATGTTGCAATATATTTCCGAATATTAGCACAAATAGTTATTCTGTTGAAATACCTGGTCTCTGTTACAACAAAATGGCTGCCTCGCGCAACGGAATTTGTTTGTCGCAATATCGCTACCATATTGCAATGCCGATGAAGTTTTTGCAATAGTTAGCCACTTTTTGCAACAATATTTGTAACTAATGCAACGTCACGCAGATGTTGCAATATCTTTTTGAATATTGCCACGAATAGTTATTCTGTTGAAATACCTAATCTCTGTTACAACAAAATGACTGCCCTCACGCAGCGAAATTTGGTTGTCCCAATACCGCTACCATATTGCAACGCCTATATAGTTTATTGCAATATGAGGCCTATATTGCAACAAAGTTAGTATTTATCGCGACGAAACTAAGTTACGGCAATATGTGCGGCCTATTACCACAACCGGAGAACTTGTGGTAATATAGCGTTTTATTGCAACAAAACGTAGTTGTAGCAATAAATTTTATTGCAATAGACTAGAATCCTTGTAGTGTTCGGCGCTTCTTCATCATCATGGCGCCCAAGAAGAAGGCGACGATGGCGGTTGGCCAGTCGGAAGCCGGACAGCCCGTCCCGACGCAGGCGAGCAGCGGACCGGTCGCAGAGAGGACCCGGGACGCCGCTCGCGAACACCAACACCATCCCAGCAGCCGGAGTTTGGGAGGCGGAGATGTTTGTGCGCCTGGTAACAGGCCACACGTCGCCAAATCCAAAGGCGGAGCCAAGTCCTTCGCGGGTGGAGCGGGGCCTTCCAAGGTCATCGCCGCCCCGCCCGAAGGCGACGCAAGGGCCTCCAAGACTCCCACGCCGGCGTCAACAGCGCGCTCCTCCCAGGCAGCGCGCGACGAACGGCGTAATCACACCGAAGATCCCGGGCGTCGCCGCGGGAAGAGCCCCGAGCGCCACTCCCGGGATGTAGAAGACCTGCCCACTCGCCGAGGCGCTGGTGAAAACGGCATGCGACCGCGGGGTCGTGATAGAGCTCCTTCTGACATGGTCAGAAGTCGAAGTGCGTCCCGATCCGTGCAGGTTTCGCTACCACCGACGCCAGCAGAGGCTCTGGCGCGCGCGCGCAGTTGCTCCTCGACTTTCCTCCCACTACGGGGAAACTCAACGAATGGAGAGCCACTATCCGAAGCCTTGTTGCGGTGGCCAACAAAGACGAACCAAGTCCGGTGGGGCCCCCGGGTCGACGCTCCGATGGAGTCCCGCGGACTAGTGGCGGAAAAGCCGGCGGCGCCGCGACCACGGTGCATTCACCTCTCCCCCATCCGGTACCGCGGACGCCGGCTCGTCGTGACATCGCGGGCGACGCCATCTCCATAGCATCGTCTGACCCGCGGACCCACTGTGACCAGTGCCAAGTTCTTTGGGAACGAGCCCATGAAGATGCTCGAACCACTATCGAGCGCCAGCGCGGAGCGCGCCACCAGTCAGACAGGCGAGCAGGGCCTGCTGTGAACCACCCGGCCCCGGAGAGCCCTGGAGGCCTACCTTACGAGGTAGGCTGTCCGGCTTTTACCCGTGAGCTGCGGCAGTTCCAGTGGCCCACTCACCGCACCTTCAAACCTGACGTTGGTGAAAAGTACAACGGCAAGACTCACCTGTCTGAGTTCCTCAGCATCTACACCATCGCGATGCAAGCCGCCGGAGCCCGCGACGATAAGGTGCTTGCGAATTACTTTCCATTGGCTCTTAAACCCAACGCCATGTCATGGTTGATGCACTTGCCGGTAGACTCTATTTCCTCCTGGTCGGATTTGTGCCATGAGTTTGTGGGTGCCTTTACTGGGGGTCACCAAGCCCATGGGCAAGCAAGCGACCTACATGTCATTCCCCAGAAGGGAGGCGAGAGTCTGCGCAAGTATATACAGAGGTTCAGCCGGGTACAGTACAATATCCCTGATGTTCACCTTGCCGCCATCATCAGCGCGTTCCATCAGAACGTGCGTAACCGCAAGATGCGCGAAGAACTGGCAATGAACAAGGTGAAAGATGTGGCAGAACTCTATGTTCTTGCTGACAAATGTGCCCGAGCTGAAGAGGGAAGGAAGTACCCCGGCGAAGATGCCGGCGTGGAAACCGACTCCTCAGATGAGGATACTGCCTCCCCGGCGAAGAAAGGCCGGCGCCGCAACAGGAAGCGCAAAGGTAAAGATGTGCTTGCCGTCGAGGGATCTGACGACGCCGGCTCCGCCAAGAAAACCAAGGCAGATGACCCCGGCAAGGAAATTGCCGGATGTGTCGCCTGCCGGGCCTTGGCGGCTGCCGAGAAGCCAGGAAACTCCGACAAGTAATACTGCAAGATCCATCGCACCAAAGGCCATGATCTCCAGAACTGCCGACAGGTTGAGCTCCTTGCTGAGAAGCAGAGGGCTGAATATGAGAGGCGGGACAAGGAGAAAGGCCGGGACGGTGCTGAGGGGTCTGGCAAGAAGCGTGATGGCCAGGTGGGCCATCGCGGCAAAGATAAACAGTAGGAGAGGCCCGCCCGGGGCCGTGACAAAAAGCCAGAAGACGATGATCACGAAGAGGACGATGAGTCTGGTGACCAAGAATTTCAGAAAGCTACAGAGGCCATGTGCGTCGATGGCGGCGCCTCGCTGCATACCTCTCACCGCCAGCTTAAACAGTGCGCGCGTGAGGTTGCAGCGATGGAACCATCGTTTGATGCCCGAAGGCCGCTGAAGTGGTACAGCACACCTATCATTTTTGACACTGAGGATCACCCTGATCGCACTACTGCAGTCGGGTGCTTGCCATTGTTAGTTTCACCAACAATACGCAACCTCAAGGTGACAAAGATGCTAGTCGATGGCGGGGCCGGTATGAACTTAATCTCGCCTGCCATGATCGAGAAATTGCAGATTCCTGATGAAGACCTCGAAGAGACGGGCACGTTTCAGGGGGTCAACTCAGGAAGAAGTCAACCAAAGGGAAAGGTCACGTTGCCCATGACTTTTGGGAGTGATCTGAACTACAGGACAGAAAGGATTGTGTTCGACGTTGCCAAGATCCCCTTGCCTTACAACGGGATCCTTGGCCGCCCAGCGCTGGCCAAGTTCATGGCGGCGTCACATTATGCCTACAACACCCTGAAGATGCCAGGGCCTGTGACGATCATCACCGTCCCATCAGACAAGAAGGATGCGCTAATTTGCGCTGACCAACTCTATCAACAAGCAGTTGCAGCATCCGCCACTCCTATGGCGCTTGCTCCTGCCGCTGGAGCCCCGGGAAGGCAAAAGAAGAGACCGGTGAGACCTCAGGAACCCACTCCAGCAAGCGCACCTCTTCAGAGCGTAGCGCTCTTGTCGAGGACGTGCCAAAGAGCTCCGCCGACAGAAACAAGAAGTCCAGGGCCACACCGCCGGGAACCAAGAAGGTTTCAGTCAAGGAGGACGGCACGGGAGGAGCTTTTACCATAAGCTCCACCCTTGACGACAAATAGGAAGATGCGCTCGTCACCTTCCTGTGGGCGAATGTCGATGTGTTTGCATGGCAAGCATCCGACATCCCCGGCGTTCCCAGGGAGGTGATTGAGCACCACCTTGTTGTTTGTCCTCCTGCGCAGCCCGTCAAGCAGAAGGTCAGAAAGCAAGCTTTGGAACGACAAGAGTTCATCACAGAGGAGATCCGGAAACTGGAAGCAGCGGGTTTGGTAAGAGGAGTGCTCCATCCAACGTGGTTGGCCAATCCGGTGGTAGTGCGCAAGGCAAATGAGAAGTGGAGGCTGTGTATTGATTACACAGATGTTAATAAGGCTTGTCCCAAAGACCCCTTCCCATTGCCGTGCATCGACCAGATTGTTGACTCCGCAGCTGGGTGTGATCTATTGTCATTCCTCGATGCCTACTCCGGCTACCACCAGATCTTCATGACAAGGGAAGATGAAGAGAAAACGGCATTCATCACCCCATGTGGTACGTATTGCTTTATACGGATGGCTTTCGGGTTGAAGAGTGCTGGTTCAACGTTTGCAAGGGCGGTCCAGATTGGTTTTGAACCCCAGCTCCATAGAAATATGGAAGCTTATATGGATGATATAGTGGTTAAAACCAAGAACAAGGCAACCCTCATATCAGATTTACAAGAAACATTTGCAAACCTGCGCAAGATCAATCTCAAGCTGAACCCTGAGAAGTGCGTCTTCGGCATCCCGTCTGGCAAGCTTCTCGGGTTCTGTGTGTCACAGCGTGGGATAGAGGCCAATCCAGACAAGATCAAAGCTATAGAGCAGATTGAAGCGCCGAAGCGAGTCAAGGATGTGCGTCGGCTTGCTGGTTGTGTTGCCGCCATGAGCAGGTTCATCTCCAAGTCCGCCGAGCGTGCCCTTCCCTTTTTCAAGATTTTGAAAAAGGCGGGCCCGATGGAGTGGACGCCAGAAGCCGAAGCAGCATTGCAAGATTTGAAGAGGTACCTCTCCTCCGCGCCAATACTAGTTGCGCCTAGGCCACAGGAACCGTTGCTGCTGTACCTGGCGGCAACGAACCAGGTGGTCAGCGCCGCACTAGTGGCGCAGAGAGAAATTGATGATGAGGTAATAGCAGCGATGGAGCCCGATGCCACCGATGCCGAGACAACGCAGCCAGTTGGAGTGCCGCCAAGGAAGAAGATGATGCAGCACTCCGTCTACTTTGTTAGCTCCCTTCTGCAGGGGGCTAGATCAAGGTACTCCGGTGTGCAAAAACTGCTATTCGGCCTTCTTATGGCCTCGAGGAAGCTGCGTCACTACTTTGAGGCGCACGAAATCACTGTCGTCACTCGCCTCCCTCTGCAACGGATATTGCACAATCCAGACGCAATGGGAAGGATCGTAGAGTGGGCACTTGAACTGTCCAGCTTTGGCCTCAAGTTTGAGAGTACCTCGATGATTCAAAGTCGAGTCCTAGCGGAGTTCGTTGCAAAATGGACCGCGACGCCTGACGAAGAAACCCAAGAGACTGCTCTCCCCGGCAAGGAGGCAAGTTGCGACTGGATCATGTACTTTGATGGAGCTTTCTCCTTACAGGGCGCCGGGGTTGGCGTACTGCTTGTCGCGCCCACCGGAGAGCACCTCAAGTACGTGATCCAGATGCACTTCCCCAGGGAGGTGTCAACAAACAATACTGCTGAATACGAGGGGCTGCTTGCTGGTCTTAGGATCGCGGCAGACCTCAGAATCAAGAAACTCATCATCAGGGGCGACTCGCAACTTGTCGTCAAACAAGTCAACAAAGATTACCAGAGCCCGTTGATGAAGGCCTACGTCGATGAAGTGAGAAAGCTAGAAGAGTGTTTTGATGGTATACAGGCGGAGCATGTTCCCCGAGCAGAGAGCGACATCGCCGATTACCTGTCAAAGCGCGCTGCCCTCAAGCTACCTGTGGAACCAGGTACCTTTGTGCTTCAGCTAACTCAACCATCCGTTGATCCATTAACAGAGCAAAACAAGAGGAGGAAATCAGGGCCCGGCAAGTACTTTCCCGCCGAGCTCCCCGGAGCTGCCGGCAAGGATGTTGCCGGAGATACTGAGCCCGCCACGGGACGACTAGCTCCGGCGGAGCATCAAGCTCTTGCCGTCGAGACAGCCGCTCCTGTAGCGGAGGAAACTCCTTTAGTCCTCGTCGTCGAGCCCCAGGCTCCAGCATGGGCATAGCATACCGTCTGATTCCTCCAAATAGGGGAACTTCCTGAGGAGCAGGAAGAAGCGGAAAAAGTGGCCCGTCCCTCTACTATGTACCAGTTCGTCGATGACGTCCTGTACAGAAAGAGGTCGAACAACGTGAAATTGAAGTGTATCCCTCGAGAGGAAGGACTGTGGCTGTTGGCGGAGATACATGGAGGCTTATGTGGATCCCACATCGGGTCAAGGGCCCTTGCCGGCAAAGCGTTTCGGCAAGGCTTCTTCTGGCCCACCGCCCTCCAGGATGCGACGACACTAGTCACCAGGTGTGAAGCGTGTCAATTCCATTCAAAGAAGCTTCATCAGCCAACTCAAGCCCTTCAAACCATTCCTCTCTCCTGGCCTTTCTCGGTCTGGGGGCTCGACATACTGGGCCCTTTCCCCCACGCTATCGGGGGCTTTGAGTACTTGTACGTTGCAATCGACAAGTTCACAAAGTGGCCAGAAGTGGAAGCAGTGAGGAAGGTCACAACACAGTCAGCCATCAAGTTCTTCAAAGGACTGGTGTGCCATTTTGGTGTACCCAGTAGGGTTATCACTGACAACGGTACACAGTTCACAAGCCGCACCTTCATGCAATATACTCAAGACCTCGGCAGCAAGGCCTGTTTTGCTTCCGTTGCTCACCCGCAAAGCAATGGTCAAGCTGAGAGGGCAAATGTTGAAGTACTGCGTGGCCTGAGGACAAAGACCTTTGACAGACTGCACAAGAGTGGAAGGCGCTGGATTGATGAATTGCCGGCAGTTCTTTGGTCAATCAGAACGACACCAAATCGAGCCACCGGCCAGACACCCTTTGCCCTGTTATACGGGGCAGAAGCGGTTTGTCAGGACCCCGACTCAATGCCACATCGATCTAGCATGTAACACCTCATATCACTTTGCGGCCTCACGCACGGTATTCCCACGGGTGTCGCCTTACCTCTGCCCGGGACCGTTTGCGCCTTTTGGCACACGTATATGACAGTGTCGCTAGCATCCATATGATAAGGAGCCCGGGCTGACATGGCTAGTCGTAAACCCAAAGTGGCACTAACTTACAGGGACAGGCATCCATGACCCAGCATCGAACGTGTCGGTCATCAGCGAGTGAATCCAGGCTGTAGCACTGGGCTAGCAGGACTCCGGTGAACCGGGCTGTAGCGGGCTAACAGGACTCCGGTATTTATCGCGTGACATTTCCCCGAAGGGACAGACACAGGAACGAAGAAGGACACATGCCGGCTAGCCTAAGTGTTCCGGAGTGGAAACACTAGGAGACATTTCCCGGTAAGAGAGGCTACTAAGGATAAACAACTAGATAGTCAGATCCCACACATACCAAGCATTTCAATAACATACACACAATATGCTCGATATGTGCAAATACAACATGGCATCACAACATGACTCTACGACTCAAGTAATTTATTCAATAGGCTTCGAGGAGCAAGATATTACAAACAGGGGTCTCATGACCCAACAATCAGAGCATACAAATCAAGCACAAGCGGAAGCTATCATGTCTGAGTACAGACAACTATAAATGAAAAAGGCTGAGAAGCCTGACTATCTACCAGATCCTGCCGAGGGCACAAGATCGTAGCTGAGGTATCAAGCTAAATGTCGAAGACCACGCGGAACTACTAGCAAGACTGAGGTCTCTCTGCAAAAACATAAAATAGGCAAACGTGAGTACAAATGTACCCAGCAAGACTTACATCGGAACTAACTACATATGCATCATTTTCAACAAAGGGGATGGTGGGGTTTAACTGCAGCAAGCCAGCTTTGACTCGGTGGCTATCCTGATCTACTATTGCAAATAACTCTTTTGAGGTGGCGCACACGAGTCCACATATTCACCATATCAATACACCACTATGGATCCACTCCCGTCTCCCTACGAGAGCGCCATCCATAGCACTCACGCTTATCTTGCGTATTTTAGAGTATCCACTTTCACTTGTCTATGAACTGATATAAGCAACCCAGAAGTCCTTTTTCACGGACACGGCTATTCGAATAAATGATGTTAACCCTGCAGGGGTGTACTTCTTCACACACGCTCTCACCACTTACCGTCGTTTACACGACATGTACTCGACAACCTTCAAGCGGAAGCCCAACGTGGGTGTCAGCCACGGCCTGCCTAAACACTCGAGTCTCTAGTCCAGGTTTATCGCCTATTCGGGTTCCATCCATGAGGAGATCCGACCGGAGTTTCGCTCACAGCCCCAAACGATGTGAACAGGGTTCCCGAGACACCAAACGGGCGCCCGGTACACCGTGCCACATGCCTACCGCATCACAGCCCACCCCTCCGGTCAGCGCTGCCCACGGCCTCCAGCATACTACAAACACCAGAAACTACTTGCAACTCCTGGACAGAGGACAAGGGTGATCAAGAAGCCGAGAGGGTCCATTGGTTTCGGGCCCAATGCGTGGTAGTAGCTGAATCATGGATCACAAACATAGAACTCAGTTCCTGAGGACGGCTGCAATGAGACAACCCACCATGTACTCCTACATGGCCTCTCACCGCTACCTTTACCAAATCGTATTCACACACTTAGCTCACACACAGTAGGACATGTTCACACACCTCTGATTCATCCCCGATGAATCAGACCTGACTCAACTCTAAGCAGTAGCAGGCATGACAAACAAGCATGAATGAGTAGGCATAACAGGGCTCAAACAAATCCTACTCATGCTAGTGGGTTTCATCTATTTACTGTGGCAATGACAGGTCATGCAAAGGATAAAGGGGTTCAGCTACCGCAGCAAGTAACAGATGAATCGGTGTTGGCCCAATGCATTAAAAGAGAGCAGGAGCGAGAGATTAGGATTGTATCGGAATGAACAAGGGGGTTTTGCTTGCCTGGCACTTCTGAAGATAGCATTGAGTCTTCATCAGTGTCAACGATCACATCATCGGTATCACGTCTATCGAGAGGGGACAAATACCGGCAACACAGAAGGGAACACAATCAATGCAATGCACAATATGATGCATGATCATGACATGGCAAAATGAATGTGTTTTGGGCTAATGCATCTAGCAACAAGTTAAATGGGGGTTGGTCTGAATACAAGATTCAAATTCAAACTCCATATGTGATTATTCAAATGCCATTTAATTGATTTGTGCTAAACAGCAGCTATAAGTTGTTCTAACATGCATGAAAATGGTACAGATGGATTCCTTGAATTTTTCTGATAATTTTTCATATATAAATTATTTAATTTGGAGTTACGGTTGAATTTCTATGAATTTTAGAAGTTTTAGGCATTTTCTGGAATTTATAAATCATTTAGGATTTATTTAAATTCCAGAAAGGAATTATTGCGTCAGCATGACCTCACGGTGACGTCAGCAGGTCAACGGGCTGGTCCAGGTCAAACTGACCTGTGGGCCCTGCGTGTCAGTGTCTGGACTAACTAACCTAATTAAATTAACCCTAACTAACTTGGTTAGCCAGGCGGGGCCCGCATGTCAGTGGGAGAGAGGGGAGAGTCAAACCGGGCAGTGGGGTCACACCCGGGTCAAACTCGCCGGAGTTGACCCGAGGCTCGTCGCCGGCGAGGCTAGGGACGGCGGAGAGCGTCGGGATTCGCCCTCCGATGACCAAAAGAGCGGCGGAGGGGCTCTACGGGATGCCCAGGCTCGCGCGCATCTAATAGGGGAAACGGGAGAAGCTAGGGTGGCCGGAGGCGATGGCAATCATGACGACGGCGGCGCCGGAGTTCGGGTGAGGCGCGAGCGGTGGCTACGGTACACAACGGGAGCAATAGACTAGGGTTTTGGGATCCTGGCGTGGTGCTGAGCACGGTGGTGTGCTTGGACGTGACGCGCGTGAGCTCTAGCCACGGCGACCTCGTGGCCGGCGGCAATGGGCTCTCAGGCTCGGCGGAGACGATGGATACGGCATGAAATCGAGCGAAAAGACGGAGGGGAAACGAAGAGGAGCTCACGTCGAGTCTGCAGGGGTGGTCAGTGGGCTCGGGGAGGCTGCGAGGCGAGTGCGGGGTCGCCGGCGATCTGGGGGCCGGAGCTTGAAGACGATGAAGAAGGCGGTGATGCAGTGCGTCCGGCGTAGCTTGGCTCTGCGTAGGTGATGAGGACGACGCTGCGGTCCTTCTGGATTGGTCAGCGAGGCGAGTGGTGGTCGGTGGCCGTGGCTATGGCGAGCGGCGGCGACGGCGACTCTCGGGTGAGCTCGGGGAAGAGAGTCAGGGGAGGGAGAGAGGGTGCAGCGAGTGAGGGAGAGGGCAAGGGGACACGGGGCGTCGCGGACGGGGTCCAGGGCGACGAGAGGAAGGCGGCAAGCAGGTGGTGGCCGGGGCATCGCCAGCGCTCGCCACCGAGCTGCTTCGGGGCGAGGGGAGGAAGACGACAGGGGGGGACGCCTGGTGGGCTGGGCCGCACAGGAGCTGGGCCGGCTGGGCTACTAGGTGAGCGCCAGGTAAGGTTTCTCTCCTCTCTGCTTTTCCTATTTCTGTTTTTATTTATTTATTTTGTTCTGTGTTGTTTTAGTTTAGTAAAATACTAAACCATTTTATAAAATCCTGAAAATAGTTATGTGGCTAGAACTAAAATATACCAAACCACATAAAATGTTCCAGTATTATTGGACATATATTATTTATATATCAAATATATATCCAATGCAAATAGTTATTGAATTAATTCAAAGGCCCAAAATAAATGTTTCAGTCACTCCAAAAATATTGGTTTGCATTTTATTCTTGCCAATATTTTTCAAAGCTGAAAAGGAACATTTCCTTGGAAACATTTGAAGCAATTTTTAATGTTGATCATCATTTTTTTTAAATGACTTCTGAGGCTCTCCAATTCCCCAATTCAAATTTAAAGAAATTTAGACATGATGCATGGATGCAATGCCACTAGTTACAAGCAAGCTCTAGGGTTGTGACAACTCACCCCACTAAACAAAAATCTCCTCCCGAGATTCAAGCGTAGGGTAAGGTGAAGGGGGGGACACAACTAACACAATCTTCATGATCCAGTTGCACTTCAATTGAACGTTGATTCGTTCACCATCATTGTTTCGAAGCCTTGCTCTGAGAACTCCAACTAACATGACAATGAGAGGAAAGGAAAGACCCTGAAAGAATGGTTCTTCTCGAAGGTCGAACAACTCAGGACTAACTCACGGAATGAGACATAGCAACATCTCTCGAGATGAGAGGCGAAGCACACATCCATAGGAATGGAGTGAAGCAGATGACGAAGGTTCACTAGGTAGACAACAATTTCACGCTTAAGAAGGTGGTAAACGATTGTCAACGTAGCGAGGAGTTTGAGTTGCCATGATACCACATCGAGACACCTGAGGGATGGTGACTCGTAGATTATTACCTTAAGTGGCAAAAAGAATTACCTTTGATATAGAGATCATTGAGACTCTCTATACCAGCTTAAGGCAAATCACAATCGATCATTTGGAGGAGGTCGGTAGAATGGCATACTCGGACTTGGATGATGTGGATTACCTTGTTGAAGACAACGTAATGGATGAATTTGCTTACCACCGGAAATGGAAGAGACCCGTGGTAGAATGGCACATTGGCGGTGCAAGCTGGGAACAAAATGCAAATGCTGGGAATGATTCTGGTAACTGGGGAAGAACCCAACAATAGAGAGTGAATTCACTGTTTGAAAAGGTCATAGCATTGCCGAGGGAACTGAGAGCAATCCCAGTTAGTGCCGATGATAACACGTAGCGCTTGTGCGTGCTCTCAAGAACTTGAGCATTTCCACAATCATCAAGGTTTTACCAACATCCGTGACAAGGATCCTGGCAACACAACATACTACCATGATGGCTAATGATGGATGATGCAGATGCAGAGGAAGATAACACCTTCTCAGATTTCACCTTAGCGAGGCCAAGGAAACGAAATCTGGATGATCGACCGAGAGACATTTAGCACTCCGCTTCTAATGTTCTCCTTGATGTGCTAGTGTAACCCATTCATAGATATGGTTTGATATCTAGAACATCAAGTAAAAAGGTCGGACTTCAGAACACAGAAATCCATAAGGGCAACTAGGGAGTAAATCCTATGAAATCCCTATGGGGAGGTGGCCAACTTCTTCAATCAAGATACTACAATAATAGGTCTTCCGGTTGGGTGTGTTGGCCATGACATCCACTTTACCGGTTATCGAGGGACCAGTATTATAGTTCTTGGGAAATGTTCCAACCATCATATCTGCCTGAGATTCAGATCTGGTTGGTGTCAGGATATTCCAGACTCATCGAGTCTAGGAAGAAAAATGAAAGTTTGCAACACAAATCGACGAGATGACGTTGCGAGATTCTCGGGAAATGAACTACGATAGCAAGCTCCAAAACATGAGCTGGTTCTGCTACACATGTGTGAACATGCTGTCTCAGACAAACATGATCACATGGTAGTCTTACAATAAAACACTACCGAGTTCTGGTAGGGAACCATCATTAAGGATATAGGGATCTTGTGCACGAACTAGTATTTGCACAGCAACTCCTTTTCCTTGAACAAATCAATCAGTGGCTTGGTGTGCTAGGGATACATATAGAATGAAGGTTGCAAATCTCCAAACCACAGAATACTTCTCACATGTGTATGACTGACTTGGGATGATTCCAGAGGAAGCAAAACTAACTTTCTCAAATTCACGGCGGCAACTTTCACCAAATGCACGTGTATAAGAGGAAGTCACTCCTTTCATCAAACAAATACTTCATGAGCTAGCATGAAGAAAATGCTTTCAAAAGTTTCCAACACTAACTTATTGTCCAACAAGATCTTGGAGAAGATAAAATGATGTTGATGGGCTCAACAACAAATCATCGAGATTTCCATGAAGATGGAATTCCACGACTTGGTGAACAAGGTGATAGCATTGGTCAGACCAAAAGATGTAATGGTGTATGCTCGAGGAAAATCCACGAGTAAGACAAAATTACGAACAACGTTGGTTCTGATTTGATTTGACGATAACCCATACTCAAATCAAAGTTTTAACAAGACAATAGGTCCAACAACTGATCACAGGGACCAATCGATGAAGACATCATCTTTCTTCAACATACATACAAGATATCCCTTAATATGAACTAAGTCGGAGAAGCCTTTATCTTCCAGCTCTCCAAGTTGTTGTTTAGCTTAACCAACTAGCTCAAGGGTATCCAACACGGATTCTTGGAGAAATGGTGGTTTACAGGAATAAACCAACTTGATCACGAGATCAACATAGCGGTCAGGCGACAACCTGGTGATACTCCCGAGAAGAAATTCGGAATATCATGAACCACCGGTATGTTATTAAACCTGGGAACAATCCTGCTTTTGAGGGCAAGACGATATGATCAAATGAGCAAGGGTGAAAGAAAATCCTAGCTCTCAATGATCGAGGAGTGCACCAGAAATAGGGACTAGGTAGCACAATCAGTCTTAGGGTGACGATTCAATAATCAACACGCTAAGAATGAGGTTATCGTCCATTTAACTACCAAGCAACGGAGTTGCTAGCAGTATTGATTTCACACATCACGATTCACTTGTCGGCACTCCGGTTGCAACACCACGGAAGCGAGAAATGAAAATGATGGCGAGAAGTATCACTACGTCAAGAATTCACAAGGGCTGGAGCAATTCTCATGAAAATCCTGACATAAAGGGGGTGATACTCCAGGGTAGAACAGAATCAAAAGCTGGATTAGCAATTTGATCTGCGGAGCACAACTTCTTTGACCCAATCCTGGATATGGAAGAGGTACTGGAGTTTGTTTCTCCTAGTCATTCCGCGATAGAATGGCTTGACGGACCACAAGAGTAATAGGCATCGATAAACGAACGCACGCATACTCTTGACTATCAATTGATAGACGAAGGTCAGTAGACAACTAAAAAGGGACAACTCAAAGGAACATATAACTTCTTGAGTTGTGGATGCATAGATTAGTATGTCGAACCAAGTTCAACATAATTCTTCCGGATAACCCATGCAGAAAGGTTGAGCTGGCAGAGTCACAACATAGCATGGAGAGCTCATCGAGAGCACTCTTGTTGTCATCTTTTGGTTCAGAAGAACTCCTGCCAAGAATGGTTCATGGTAATTGGAAGAAGGATGTACCACGAACCTTGAGGACTATCGCAAAGGTTACTAATATCCTAAAGGAACTAGCAACACTATCAACATGATGTAAGTAGGGTGAATCTCGGGTTCAAGAACCCAGGAATAGAATGCCTACTAACTAAATGGCATCACAGGATGCTTTCGATAATAAAGGCCAGAATCATCACACTAGGACACAAATCATGGCTAGACCACTAGATGATCCCCTGAGACACCTAGGGTCATAATAGTAACTCCAACATAAATGTCAAGGCAATAGAATACCTCAACTCAACAATTAGTGTGATTGAGCTGGCATAAAGGAACATCGAAACCAGAGGGAAAGGATTTTGCAAACGCATCAGACTATTTAGAAACCTAGGATGACTCGGACAGCATAACGGCTGTAAATGACTAGGCCAGGGACGGCGGAGAGCGTCGGGATTCGCCCTCCGATGACCAAAAGAGCGGCGGAGGGGCTCTACGGGATGCCCAGGCTCGCGCGCATCTAACAGGGCAAACGGGAGAAGCTAGGGTGGCCGGAGGCGATGGCAATCATGACGACGGCGGTGGCCGGAGTTCGGGTGAGGCGCGAGCGGTGGCTACGGTACACAACAGGAGCAATAGACTAGGGTTTTGGGATCCTGGTGTGGTGCTGAGCACGATGGTGTGCTTGGACGTGACGCGCGTGAGCTCTAGCCACGGCGACCTCGTGGCCGGCGGCAATGGGCTCTCGGGCTCGGCGGAGACGATGGATACGGCACGAAATCGAGCGAAAAGATGGAGGGGAAATGAAGAGGAGCTCACGTCGAGTCTGCAGGGGTGGTCAGTGGGCTCGGGGAGGCTGCGAGGCGAGCGCGGGGTCGCCGGTGATCTCGGGGCCGGAGCTTGAAGACGATGAAGAAGGCGGTGATGCAATGCGTCCGGCGTAGCTTGGCTCTGCGTAGGTGATGAGGACGACGCTGCGGTCCTTCTGGATTGGTCGGCGAGGTGAGTGGTGGTCGGTGGCCGTGGCTATGGCGAGCAGCGGCGACGGCGACTCTCGGGTGAGCTCGGGGAAGAGAGTCAGGGGAGGGAGAGAGGGTGCAGCGAGTGAGGGAGAGGGGCGAGGGGACACGGGGCGTCGCGGACGGGGTCCAGGGCGACGAGAGGAAGGCGGCAAGCAGGTGGTGGCCGGGGCATCGCCAGCGCTCGCCACCGAGCTGCTTCGGGGCGAGGGGAGGAAGACGACAGGGGGGGACGCCTGGTGAGCTGGGCCGCACAGGAGCTGAGCCGGCTGGGCTACCAGGTGAGCGCCAGGTAAGGTTTCTCTCCTCTCTGCTTTTCCTATTTCTGTTTTTATTTATTTATTTTGTTCTGTGTTGTTTTAGTTTAGTAAAATACTAAACAATTTTATAAAATCCTGAAAATAGTTATGTGGCTAGAACTAAAATATACCAAACCACATAAAATGTTCCAGTATTATTGGACATATATTATTTATATATCAAATATATATCCAATGCAAATAGTTATTGAATTAATTCAAAGGCCCAAAATAAATGTTTCAGTCACTCCAAAAATATTGGTTTGCATTTTATTCTTGCCCAATATTTTTCAAAGCTGAAAAGGAACATTTCCTTGGAAACATTTGAAGCAATTTTTAATGTTGATCATCATTTTTTTAAATGACTTCTGAGGCTCTCCAATTCCCCAATTCAAATTTAAAGAAATTTAGACATGATGCATGGATGCAATGCCACTAGTTACAAGCAAGCTCTAGGGTTGTGACACGGTTCTCCCCACGAAACTCATATACAGGTCACCTCGAGTACTCGCTTATGACGAGCTTGAGCAAGAGCAATTGCGGCAAGATGACGCAACGCTCCTTGAGGAAGATCGTCTTCGGGCGGCTGTGAGAGCAGCGCGCTACCAGCAAGCCTTGCGCCGCTACCATAGCCGCAAGGTTCATGCCCGAAGCTTTGAGGAAGGCGACCTTGTTCTTTGGCGCGTTAAATCGGCCAAGAATTCCAACAAGTTGACGCCAAAGTGGGAAGGCCCTTATCGGGTAATACGAGTCACCAGGCCCGGCGCAGTCCGCCTGGAGACCGAAGATGCCATTCTGGTGAGTAACTCCTAGAACATTGAGCATCTTCGCAAGTTTTACCCATGAGGCGCGGCTTGCCGGGCCCCCCGGCAAGCCACCTTTTGTACGAGCCTTGCCGATGACGCATGTAACCCTTTGTACAAAGCCAGGCGCAGACCCTGAGCATAAGTAAATGAAGCGCTGGCGCCCTAAGTTATAGCATGCATGCTAGGTCGAGTCTCGTCCTTGGTTAGGGTTGATAGTGCTTAGCGGCGACTAACCCCTAGCTTAGAGGTCGAGTGTGCGTATCTTTCTCTTTCTTTTGTCTTCTTTGGTCCACAGGACACACGGATATCCGTGCCGAACCACTTGGGGAGGAAAAAAGAGGAACAGACCAGCATCTAGCCCCCGGCAAGCCAATATTGCCGGGGGCTGCAAGAGCAAAGATTCACCCACGGCGAACCAGGGTTGCCGGGGAGTGCAGCTTCAGATAAGTTCTTCATCCCTTATCATGCATTCCATTATGGACTGAGGTATGTGAAACCTCGTTTTCCCCTAAGCTACCATGCTCCCATAACTCTAGGCCCTAGGGATCGTTCCTGGGGCCAAGTTTGGTCGTAGTCGCGGCAGCGAAAGGATGAAACAAGGAGCCTGAACCCGCCTCATCCCTGCCTCCGCCAAAGGCATGAGGAAGGTCGAGCGAAGTGGGGAGATGGCAAGGCCTGTTGCAGGGCAAGGAAATGTTTATCTTGAAGATATCAAGGATTTACTCCTTGTCGTGGGTTCCACCCGCAAACAAATGACCCGGCAAGCATCCCTTTTTCATTAAAAACATTCCACTCAGGTACAGTCCATAGGGAATGAAAAACATGAATGATGGGATTACAAGTTTTAAATTCAACAAAGGCCCGAAGGCTTACAAACTAAAAAGAGATAAGGTGCCCGTAACCCTTTCTTGTCCCTCTCCTCAGGAGGCAGGTCAAGGAGGCGAAAGGGACAAAAGGAGCGCCTAGGCGAGCTACAGGTGGCAGAAGACACCAAGAGAACATCTTGGTGGCTGTCCAAAGGCTGGATGGTGATGGCGGCGCCGGAAGCAGAGCCCGAAGATGGGGCGGCAGGACGTCAGCACGCGTCGAAGGCGTCGGTGCCCGCATACTCTGACTTGACGGCCTTGCCGCCTGCCCTCTTCCTCTTCCGCAGACTCCCAACGCCAGCCGCCCAAGGAGACGACCCCGAGAAGTTCAAGGAGTCGGCGACATGGATGATGGGGTCGCCGGTGCCGCACGGAGTGGCACCCGACACCTAATCGGACCTGTCATCCTGCCGCCTACTACCCTCATCATCGTTGCCGCTGTCCTCCTCGTCACTCCCGCCCGAGGAGGAGTCTTCACTATCAGAAGAGCTCTCCACGCAGCACCTTGCACAGATCCCAAAGCACCCGAAGACCTTGACGGAGAGAAGGCCACCCTCCATCAGCTTAACATGGAGCGTGAACCCCTCCGTCAAGCGGTGGGTATGAGCAAATGTCTTCCATCCCCGACAAAGATACATCACGTGAGGGGCGGGGAAGTCGACACGAACCCGCGTGCCACTGATCCCGCAGCCCCTCATGTGCAGCCGCAACGACTCCGGCGGATCCAGCTCCATCTCCCGCGCAAATGGAGTCAGGAGACGAAGGCGACGGTGCGGCGGCCGGCGCAGCCTGACGAAGAACTCACAAGGGTCATCCCCAACATGGCCCTCCATTGGAGGAGGAGCTGCTGGTGGAGGCGAGGCCGGCGCGCTACCCCGTCCTCCTCTTCCCCGAGCGCCCCGGCCTCGCCCATGGCCTCGCCCCCTCCCCCTTCCCCTCGCGGCTGGCTCTGCCACCGCAGGTGCAGGAGAAGGAGGGACGCGTTGTCGAGCAGCGACCCTCGCCGCCACTGTTGAAGGACCGGGATTCCCTCTCTCCATGACGAATGGAAGGAGCAGAAGCTAAAGGAAGAAGAAGATGAAAGAATGCAGGATGCCATCCCCCCCTCCCGCTCTTTATAAAGGATCGGGGTTGGGGCTTGGCTGCCCCGCTCGGCCAATCAAGATACGGAAGGCGCAGGGAGCCAGGACCGACCCGCTGCCCCAACCAGCGATGGCCCGGTTTCCCGCCTCCACCATTTGCCACCCCGGGCGCATGGGAGACACGTGGCGGACGTGCAGAACCGAGGGGATGGGTGAGACGACCACTCCCCACCCCGTGATCGTCGGGAGTGGACGCCTTGAAGACCGTGCCTCAGCCCCATTCAGTAAATGGGCTGCGCCTCCACGCCTCCCTCCGTTTATGGGGAAGGCGCGAACCGCCCCTTTACTACGATGTGACGCATGCCTGCGGGAACCAACCCCACGCATGCTGCCCACGTCACACGCACCTCCCCACACCGCGCCATGCGCGGGAGTCGTGGGAAGCGCAGCGCACGAAGAATCTTACCGCGGTAAAAACCGCCCCGCCTGCCCGCGCACCGTTTTTGGGCCTAGCCCAACAACGCGCGCGCTTATGTGTGGCCCAGGACCGGGGGCTCCTGTCGGTGTACAAAAAGAGGGGTACACTTTTTGTACCCCTATAACTATGCACGGGCAGTGTGAGCCACGGGCACCACCACACCAAGCAAGGCAAGGGAGGTGAGCTAGGGTAAGACCGAAGCTCAAGAGAACTAGAACGACGCCAAGGCCAAGACCACGAAGAGCAAAGGGGACAAAGCGGACTCCCCCGGCAAGATCCTTGTCGGGAGACAGTTCTAGCAGCCCCGGCAAGACCCTTGCCGCGGCGACTCGTCCCACACCTACGGAGCAAATCACCCTTGAGTCCACTGCCCCCATGGGGCAAGGATTCGGGAAACATCTCCGTGGTGGCATACAGATCTTTGTGAAGACATTCAAGATCAGATACGCACTAAGGAGACGACAACCCTTGGCGGGATCCCAGCCGAGGAAGACCACAAGGCCCCCGGCAAGCGCCTTGCCGGGGATGACAACAGGCGCCTCGGCAAGACCCTTGTCGGGGCCCCGGCAAGGCCCTTCCTGAGGACACCCGCGGGGCCACCATCAGGCCCACGCCAACTAAACCTCCACCACCGCATGCACGCAGCTGCCGACCCAACCAGCTGGGCAGGCACCTGTGTGGCCACATGCAGATCTTCGTGAAGACCCACCACTGCACCACCTTAGCTGCCTGTCTACCTACGTGGCATTTCAGGCATCGCTGGCCAGGGCGCGTGTCGACACAAGAAGGAGCGGCGACGGACGAGACAGATCTCTCCCCCGTCCCGGATAAAGCAAGGACACCTAAGCAAGACGCATTAAATGCGCCTTGTCATGTAATGCAAGGGATAACCTCGCATCACTGTACCCTTTCCACCTCCTGTGTGCCACTGTGGCAACCCCTTTTTTCTATAAAAGGAGGCCCGAGGTGACCAGGAGGAGGATTGGGCTTTTTGGAGCTCCTCACGCCCCATAGCTAGCTCAAGAACACAGATATACAATCCACCAAAGCAGGAGTAGGGTTTTACGCATCCTTGCGGCCCGAACCTGGATAAACGAACCGTGTGCTACCTGTTAGATCTGCTCTTCTCACGACCCCGCGCCCCGCTAACCACAGTAGGGATTCTTGTGATCCCATAGGTGTCGTTCCCACCAACATGGTCATACACCCAATGAAAATGGTTTGTTGGATCTTGATTGTGGTGATACATATTCTCATAATATTGAAGCCAAAAGATGCAAAGTTAATAATGATAGTGCAACTTATTTGTGGCACTGCCGTTTAGGTCATATTGGTGTAAAGCGCATGAAGAAAATCCATGCTGATGGGCTTTCGAAATAACTTGATTATGAATCATTTTGATGCTTGCGAACCATGCCTCATGGGCAAGATGACTAAGACTCCGTTCTCCGGAACAATGGAGCGAGCAACTGACATATTGGAAATAATACATACTGATGTATGCAGTCCGATGAGTGTTGAGGCTCGCGGCGGGTATCGTTATTTTCTGACCTTCACAGATGATTTGAGCAGATATGGGTATATCTACTTGATGAAACATAAGTCTGAAACAATTGAAAAGTTCAAAGAATTTCAGAGTGAAGTGGAGAATCATCGTAACAAAAATAAAAGTTTCTATGATATGATCGCAGAAGTAAAATATTTGAGTTACGAGTTTGGCCTTCAGTTAAAACAATGTGAAATAGTTTCACTACTCACGCCACTTGGAACACCACAGTGTAATGGTGTGTCCGAATGTCGTAACTGTACTTTATTAGATATGATGCGATCTATGATGTCTCTTACCGATTTACCACTATCATTTTCGGGTTATGCATTAGAGACAGCTACATTCATGTTAAATAGGGCACCATCTAAATCCGTTGAGACGACACCGTATGAAATATGGTTTGGCAAGAAACCTAAGCTGTCATTTCTTAAAGTTTGAGGTTGCAATGCTTATGTGAAAAAGTTTCAACCTGATAAGCTCAAACCCAAATCGGAGAAGTGCATCTTCATAGGATACCCAAAAGAAAAATGTTGGGTACACCTTCTATCACAGATCCGAAGGCAAGATATTCATTGCTGAGAATGGATCCTTTCTAGAGAAGAAGTTTCTCTCGAAATAAGTGAGTGGGAGAAAAGTAGAACTTGATGAGGTAACTGTACCTGCTCCCTTATTGGAAAGTAGTTCATCACAGAAATCTGTTCCTGTGACTACTACACCAATTAGTGAGGAAGCGAATGATGATGATCATGTAACTTCATATCAAGTTACTACCGAACCTCGTAGGTAAACCAGGGTGAGATCCGCACCAGAGTGGTACAGTAATCATGTTCTGGATGTCATGTTACTTGACCATGATGAGCCTACGAACTATGAGGAAGCGATGATGAGCCCAAATTCCGTGAAATGGCTTGAGGCCATGAAATCTGAGATGAGATCCATGTATGAGAACAAAGTATGGACTTTGATTGACTTGCCCATTGATCCGCGAGCCATTGAGATTAAATGGATCTTCAAGAGGAAGACGGATGCTGATAGTAGTGTTACTATCTACAAAGCTAGAATTGTCGCAAAAAGGTTTTCGACAAGTTCAAGGTGTTGACTACGATGAGAGTTTCTCACTCGTATCTATGCTTAAGTCTGTCCGAATCATGTTAGCAATTTCCGCATTTTATGAAATCTGGCAAATGGATAAACAAAACTACATTCCTTAATGGATTTATTAAAGAAGAGTTGTATATGATGCAACCAGAAGGTTTTGTCAATCCTAAAGGTACTAACAAAATATGCAAGCTCCAGCGATCCATCTATGGACTGGTGCAAGCATCTCGGAGTTGGAATATACGCTTTGATAAGTTGATCAAAGTATATAGTTTTATACAGACTTGCGGTGAAGCCTGTATTTACAAGAAAGTGAGTGGGACCATTACAGCATTTCTGATAAGTATATGTGAATGACATATTGTTGATCGAAGATAATGTAGAATTATTCTGCAAAGCATAAAGGAATGTTTGAAAGGAGTTTTTCAAAGAAAGACCTCGGTGAAGCTGCTTACATATTGAGCATCAAGATCTATAGAGATAGATCAAGACGCTTGATAAGTTTTTCAATGAGTACATACCTTGACAAGATTTTGAAGTAGTTCAAAATGGAACAGTCAAAAAGGAGTTCTTGCCTGTGTTACAAGGTGTGAAGTTGAGTAAGACTCAAAACTCGACCACGGCAGAAGATAGAGAGAGAATGAAAGTCATTCCCTATGCCTCAGCCATAGGTTCTATAAAGTATGTCATGTTGTGTACCAGACCTATTGTATACCCTACCCTGAGTTTGGCAAGGGAGTAAAATAGTGATCTAGGAGTAGATCACTGGACATTGGTCAAAATTATCCTTAGTGGAATAAGGATATGTTTCTCGATTATGGAGGTGACAAAAGGTTCATCGTAAAGGGTTACGTCGATGCAAGTTTTGACACTGATCCAGATGACTCTAAGTCTCAATCTGGATACATATTGAAAGTGGGAGCAATTAGCTAGAGTAGCTCCATGCAGAGCATTGTTGACATAGAAATTTGCAAAATATGTACGGATCTGAATGTGGCAGACCCGTTGACTAAACTTCTCTCACAAGCAAAACATGATCACACCTCGGTACTCTTTGGGTGATAATCACATAGCAATGTGAACTAGATTATTGACTCTAGTAAAATTTTTGGATGTTGGTCACATGTCGATGTGAACTATGGGTGTTAATCACATGGTGATGTGAACTATTGATGTTAAATCACATGGCGATGTGAACTAGATTATTGACTCTAGTGCAAGTGGGAGACTGAAGGAAATATGCCCTAGAGGAAATAATAAAGTTATTATTTATTTCCTTATATCATGATAAATGTTTATTATTCGTGCTAGAATTGTATTAACCAGAAACATAATACATGTGTGAATACATAAACAAACAGAGTGTCACTAGTATGCCTCTACTTGACTAGCTCGTTGATCAAAGATGCTTATGTTTCCTAACCATAGACATGAGTTGTCATTTGATTAACGGGATCACATCATTAGGAGAATGATGTGATTGACTTGACCCATTCCGTTAGCTTAGCACTTGATCGTTTAGTTTGTTGCTACTGCTTTCTTCATGACTTATACATGTTCCTATGACTATGAGATTATGCAACTCCCGTTTACCGGAGGAACACTTTGTGTGCCACCAAACGTCACAACGTAACTAGGTGATTATAAAGGTGCTCTACAGGTGTCTCCAAAGGTACTTGTTGGGTTGGCATATTTCGAGATTAGGATTTGTCACTCCGATTGTCGGAGAGGTATCTCTGGGCCCACTCGGTAATGCACATCACTATAAGCCTTGCAAGCATTGCAACTAATGAGTTAGTTGCGGGATGATGTATTACGGAACGAGTAAAGAGACTTGCCGGTAACGAGATTGAACTAGGTATTGAGATACCGACGATCGAATCTCGGGCAAGTAACATACCGATGACAAAGGGAACAACGTATGTTGTTATGCGGTCTGACCGATAAAGATCTTCGTAGAATATGTAGGAGCCAATATGGGCATCCAGGTCCCGCTATTGGTTATTGACCAGAGAGGTGTCTCGGTCATGTCTACATACTTCTCGAACCCGTAGGGTCCGCACGCTTAATGTTCGTTGACGATATAGTACTATGAGTTATGTATGTTGGTGACTGAATGTTGTTCGGAGTTTTGGATGAGATCACAGACATGACGAGGAACTCTGGAATGGTCCGGAAGTAAAGATTGATATGTGGATAGTAGTGTTTGATCTCCGGAATGGTTCCGGAATTCACCGGAAGGGGTTCCGGATGTTTCCCGAAATGTTTGGGCACGAGAACACTTTATCTGGGCCAAAGGGGAAAGCCCACGAGGCTTTTTTAAAGTGCAAAAAGGAAGTTTTGCGGAGACCGGAGGCTAGATGCTAGGAACCCTGGCGTCTTGGGGGTAGACGCCGGGAACCCTGGCGTCTAGCCCTGGAGTCCGAGAAGGACTCTTGCCTTTCGGGTGAAACCGACTTTGAGGAGGCTTTTACTCCAAGTTTTGACCCCAGGGCTCAACATATAAATGGAGGGGTAGGGCTAGCACCAAAGACACATCAAGAAACACCAAGCCATGTGCCGGCAACCCCGTCCCCTCTAGTTTATCCTCCGTCATAGTTTTCATAGTGCTTAGGCGAAGCCCTGTGGAGATTGTTCTTCACCAACACCGTCACCACGCTGTCGTGCTGCCGGAACTCATCTACTACTTTGCCCCTCTTGCTGGATCGAGAAGGCGAGGACGTCACCGAGCCGAACGTGTGCAGAACTCGGAGGTGCCGTGCTTTCGGTACTTGGATCGGTCGGACGTGAAGACGTACGACTACATCAACCGCGTTGATATAACGCTACCGCGAACGGTCTACGAGGGTACGTAGACAACACTCTCCCCTCTCGTTGCTATGCATCACCATGATCTTGCATGTGCGTAGGAATTTTTTTGAAATTACTACGTTCCCCAACAGTTGGATCACGAAGATGTTCGACTACATCAACCGTGTTACTAAACGCTTCCACTTTCGGTCTACGGGGGTACATGGACACACTATCCCCTCTCGTTGCTATGCATCTCCTAGATAGATCTTGCATGATCATAGGAATTTTTTTGAAATACTGCGTTCCCCAACAGATTTCTCTAATGTTGATGTGGTTCATTGTTTTAGAGAGGCAAATCTTGTTGTTGATAGCATAGCAAAGAGTTCTCTTAGATCTAGATATTCTATGGTTTGGGATAGTGATTGTCCAGAATTTATTTCTCATCAAATTGTAAATGATCTCGCTATTATTTGAGGAATAAAGTTGTTTTGATGTCAAAAAAAGAGACACTAGTTCGGGAATTCATACCAAACTATGGCGTCATCATCTAGAGGATCGAATCCAATATGGAAGAAGGTGTGGGCACCTTCGTTTCCTGGTAAGGTCAATAAAGGAAATATGCCCTGGAGGCAATAATAAATTGTTATTTACATTTCCTTATATCATGATAAATGTTTATTATTCATTCTAGAATTATATTAACTGGAAACTTAGTACATGTGTGAATACATAGACAAACAGAGTGTCACTAGTATGCCTCTACTTGACTAGCTCGTTGAATCAATGATGGTTATGTTTCCAGACCATAGACAAGAGTTGTCACTTGATTAACGGGATCACATCATTAGAGAATGATGTGATTGACTTGACCCATCCGTTAGCTTACCATGATGATCGTTTAGTTTGTTGCTATTGCTTTCTCCATAACTTATACATGTTCCTATGACTATGAGATCATGCAACTCCCGAATACCGGAGGAACACTTAGTGTGCTATCAAATGCCACAACGTAACTGGGTGACTATAAAGATACTCTACGGGTGTCTCCAATGGTGTTTGTTAAGTTGGCATAGATCGAGATTAGGATTTGTCACTCCGACTATCGGAGAGGTATCTCTGGGCCCTCTCGGTAATGCACATCACTATAATCCTTGCAAGCAATGTAACTAATGAGTTAGTTACGGGATGGTGCATTACGGAATGAGTAAAGAGACTTGCCGGTAACGAGATTGAACTAGGTATTGAGATATTGGCGATCGAATCTTGAGCAAGTAACATACCGATGACAGAGAGAACAACATATGCTGTTATGCGGTTTGACCGATAAAGATCTTCGTAGAATATGTGGGAGCCAATATGAACATCTAGGTTCCGCTATTGGTTATTGATCGGAGACGTGTCTCGGTCATGTCTACATAGTTCTCCAACCCGTAGGGTCCGCACGCTTAACGTTCGGTGACGATCAGTATTATGAGTTTATGTGTTTTGATGTACCGAAGGTAGTTCAGAGTCCCGGATATGATCACAGACATGACGAGGAGTCTCGAAATGGTCGAGACATAAAGATTGATATATTGGACGGCTATATTCGGACACCGGAAGTGTTCCGGGTGATTTCAGAGAAAATTGGAGTGCCGGAGGGTTACCGGAACCCCCCGGGGAAAGATTGGGCCTACATGGGCCATAGGGAAGAGGGGAGGCAGCCCACAAGGGGCAGACGTGCCCCCTCCCTATAGGGAGTCCGAATTGGACTAGGGAGCCCCCCCTTTCCTTCTCCTCTTCCTCTCTTTTCCCTCTTTCCCCTTCTCCTCCTAGTTGGACTAGGAAAGGAGGAATCCTCTTCCTACTAGGAGGAGGATTCCTCCCCTCCTTGGTGCGCCCTAGGGCCGGCCGGCCTCCCCCCTTGCTCCTTTATATACGGGAGCAGGGGCACCCTAGAACACAACAATAAACATTGTCTTAGCCGTGTGCAATGCCCCCCTCCACCATAATCCACCTCGGTCATATCGTCGTAGTGCTTAGGCGAAGCCCTGCGCCAGTAGCTTCATCATCACCATCATCACGCCATCGTGTTGATGAAACTCTCTCTCGACACTCAGCTGGATCTAGAGTTCGTGGGACGTCACCGAGCTGAACGTGTGCAGATCGCGGAGGTGTCATACTTTCGGTACTAGGATCGATCGGATCGTGAAGACGTTCGACTACATCAACCAAGTTGTCATAACACTTCCGTTTACGGTCTATGAGGGTACGTAGACAACACTCTTCTCCTCTCGTTGCTATGCATCACCTAGATAGATCTTGCGTGTGCGTAGGAATTTTTTTTTTGAAATTACTGTGTTCCCCAACAATGGTATCCAAGCCAGGTCTATGCGTAGATGTTATATGCATGAATAGAACACAAAGGAGTTGTGGGTGTGGGTATATACATATTGCTTGCCGTCACTAGTTGATTCCTTATTTAGCGGTATTGTTGGATGAAGCGGCTCAGACCGACATTACGCGTACGCTTACGCGAGACTGGTTCTACCGACGTGCTTCGCACACAGGTGGCTAGTGGGTGTCAGTTTCTCCAACTTTAGTTGAAGCGGATTCAATGAACAGGGTTCTTTCTGAAGATCAAAAAGCAATCACTATATCGCGTTGTGGTTTTTGATGCGTACGTAAGAACAATTCTTGCTCAGACCGTAGCAGCCACGTAAAACTTGCAACAACAAAGTAGAGGACGTCTAACTTGTTTTTACAGGGCATATTGTGATGTGATATGGTTAAGACATGACACAAAATTTTATTGTATGAGATGATCATGTTTTGTAACAGAGTTATCGGCAACTAGCAGGAGCCATATGGATGTCGCTTTATTATATGAAATGCAATCGCCATGTAATTGCTTTACTTTATCACTAAGAAGTAGCGATAGTCGTAGGAGCAATAGTTGGCGAGACGACAATGATGCTTCGATGGAGATCAAGGTGTCAAGCCGGTGATGATGGTGATCATGAATGTGCTTTGGAGATGGAGATCAAAGGCACAAGATGATGATGGCCATATCATATCACTTATATTGATTGCATGTGATGTTTATCCTTTATGCATCTTATTTTGCATAGTTTTGCGGTAGCATTATAAGATGATCTCTCACTAAATTTCAAGGTACAAGTGTTCTCCCTGAGTATGCACCGTTGCTACAGTTCGTCGTGCCGAGAAACCACATGATGATCGGGTGTGATAAGCTCTACGTTCACATACAACGGGCGCAAGCCAGTTTTGCACATGCAGAATACTCGGGTTAAACTTGACGAGCCTAGCATATGCAGATATGGCCTCGGAACACTGAGACCGAAAGGTCGGGTGTGAATCATATAGTAGATATGATAAACATAATGATGTTCACCATTGAAAACTACTCCATCTCACGTGATGATCGGACATGGTTTAGTTGATAGGGATCACATGATCACTTAGATGATTAGAGAGAGAGATGTCTATATGAGTGGGAGTTCTTAAGTAATTTGATTAATTGAAATTTAATTTATCATGAACTTAGTACCTGATAGTATTTTGCATGTCTATGTTGTTGTAGATAGATGGCCCGTGTTGTTGTTCCATTGAATTTTAATGCGTTCCTAGAGAAAGCTAAGTTGAAAGAAGATGGTAGCAACTACATGGACTGGGTCCGTAACTTGAGGATATCCTCATTGCTGCACAGAAGAATTACGTCCAGGAAGCACCACTAGGTGACAAACCCACTGCGGGAGCAACGCCAGATGTTGTGAACACCTGGCAGAGCAAAGCTGATGACTACTCGATAGTTCAGTGTTCCATGCTTTACGGCTTAGAACCGGGACTTCAACGATGTTTTGAACGTCATGGAGCATATGAGATGTTCCAGGAGTTGAAGTTAATATTTCAAGCAAATGCCCAGATTGGGAGATATGAAGTCTCCAATAAGTTCTATAGCTGCAAAATGGAGGAGAATAGTTCTGTCAGTGAACATATACTCAGAATGTCTAGGTACCACAACCACTTGACTCAGCTTGGAGTTAATCTTCCTGATGATAGTGTCATCGACAGAGTTCTTCAATCACTGTCACCAAGCTACAAGAGCTTCGTGATGAACTATAATATGCAAGGGATGGATAAGACTATTCCCGAGCTTTTCGCAATGCTAAAGGCTGCGGAGGTAGAAATCAAGAAGGAGCATCAAGTGTTGATGGCCAACAGGACCACTGGTTTCAAGAAAAAGGGTAAAGGGAAGAAGGGGAACTTCAAGAAAAACAGCAAGCCAGTTGTTTCTCAAGTGAAGAAACCCAAGTCTGGTCCTAAACCTGAAACTGAGTGCTTCTACTGCAAAGGAACTTGTCACTGGAAGTGGAACTGCGCCAAGTATTTGGCGGATAAGAAGGATGGCAAAGTGAAAGGTATATTTGATATACATGTTATTGATGTGTACCTTACTAATGCTCGCAGTAGCACCTGGGTATTTGATACTGGTTCTGTTGCTAATATTTGCAACTCAAAAAAGGGGCTACGGATTAAGCGAAGATTGGCTAAGGACGAGGTGACGATGCGCGTGGGAAATGGTTCCAAAGTCGATGTGATCACCGTCGGCACGCCACCTCTACATCTACCTTCGGGATTAATTTTAGACCTAAATAATTGTTATTTGGTCCCAGCATTGAGCATGAACATTATATCTAGATCTTGTTTGATGCGAGACGGTTATTCATTTAAATCAGAGAATAATGGTTGTTCTATTTATATGAGTAATATCTTTTATGGTCATGCACCCTTGATGAGTGGTCTATTTTTACTAAATCTTGATAGTAGTGATACACATGTTCATAGTATTGAAGCCAAAAGATGCAAAGTTAATAATGATAGTGCAACTTATATGTGGCACTGCCGTTTGGGTCATATTGGTGTAAAGCGCATGAAGAAACTCCATTCTGATGGACTTCTGGAATCACTTGATTATGAATCACTTGGTACTTGTGAACCATGCCTCATGGGCCAGATGACTAAAACTCCATTCTCCGGAACAATGGAGCGAGCAACAGGGTTATTGGAAATCATACATACTGATGTATGTGGTCCAATGAACACTGAGGCTTGCGGCGGATATCGTTATTTTCGTACCTTCATAGATGATTTGAGCAGATATGGGTATATGTACTTAATGAAACATAAGTCTGAAACATTTGAAAAGTTCAAAGAATTTCAGCGTGAAGCGGAAAATCATCATAACAAGAAAATCAAGTTTCTGCGATCTAATCGTGGAGGTGAATATTTGAGTTATGAGTTTGGACTTCATTTGAAATAATGCGGAATAGTTTCGCAACTCACGCCACCTGGAACACCACAACGTAATGTGTGTCCGAATGTCATAACCGCACTTTATTAGATATGGTGCGATCTATGATGTCCCTCACTGATTTACCGCTATCGTTTTGGGGTTATGCTTTAGAGATGGCTGCATTCACGTTAAATAGGGCACCATCAAAATCCGTTGAGACGACCCCTTATGAACTGTGATTTGGCAAGAAACCCAAGTTGTCGTTTCTTAAAGTTTGGGGCTGCGATGCTTATGTGAAAAAGCTTCAACCTGATAAGCTCGAACCCAAATCGGAGAAATGTGTCTTCATAGGATACCCAAAGGACACTGTTGGGTACACCTTCTATCACAGATCCTAAGGCACGATATTCGTTGCTAAGAATGGATCCTTTCTAGCGAAGGAGTTTCTCTTGAAAGAAGTGAGTGGGAGGAAAGTAGAACTCGACGAGGTAATTGTACCTTCTCCTTTATTGGAAAGTAGTTCATCACAGAAACTGGTTCCTGTGACACCTACACCAATTAGTGAGGAAGCCAATGATGATGATCATGAAACTTCAGATCAAGTTACTACCGAACCTCGTAGGTCAACCAGAGTAAGATCCGCACCAGAGTGGTACAGTAATCCTGTTCTGGAGGTCATGTTACTTGACCATGATGAACCTACGAACTATGAGGAAGCTATGATAAGCCCAGATTCCGCAAAATGGCTTGAGGCCATGAAATCTGAGATGGGATCCATGTATGAGAACAAAGTGTGGACTTTGGTTGACTTCCCCGATGATCGGCAGGCCATAGAGAATAAATGGATCTTCAAGAAGAAGACTGACGTTGATGGTAATGTTACTGTCTATAAAGCTCGACTTGTTGCGAAAGGTTTTCGACAAGTTCAAGGAGTTGACTATGATGAGACCTTCTCACTTGTAGCGATGCTTAAGTCTGTCTGAATCATGTTAGCAATTGTCGCATTTTATGATTATGAAATTTGGCAAATGGATGTAAAGACTGCATTCCTGAATGGATATCTGGAAGAAGAGTTGTATATGATGCAACCTGAAGGTTTTATCGAACCAAAAGGTGCTAACAAAGTGTGCAAGCTCCAGCGATCCATTTATGGACTGGTGCAAGCCTCTCGGAGTTGGAATAAACGTTTTGATAGTGTGATCAAAGCATATGGTTTTATACAAACTTTTGGAGAAGCCTGTATTTACAAGAAAGTGAGTGGGAGCTCTGTAGCATTTCTGATATTATATGTAGATAACATATTGCTGATCGGAAATGATATAGAATTTCTGGATAGCATAAAAGGATACTTGAATAAGAGTTTTTCAATGAAAGACCTCGGTGAAGCTGCTTATATATTGGGCATCAAGATCTATAGAGATAGATCAAGGTGCTTAATTGGACTTTCACAAAGCACATACCTTGATAAAGTTTTGAAGAAGTTCAAAATGGATCAAGAAAAGAAAGGGTTCTTGCCTATCTTACAAGGTGTGAAGTTGAGTCAGACTCAATGTCCGACCACTACAGAAGATAGAGAGAAAATGAAAGTCATTCCCTATGCTTCAGCCATAGGTTCTATCATGTATGCAATGTCGTGTACCAGACCTGATATGTACCTTGCTATTATTTTAGCAGGCAGGTACCAAAGTAATCCAGGAATGGATCACTAGACATCGGTCAAGAACATCCTGAAATACCTGAAAAGGACTAAGGGTATGTTTGTCATTTATGGAGGTGACAAAGATCTTGTCGTAAATGTTTACGTCAATGCAAGTTTTGACACTGATCCGGATGACTCTAAGTCACAAACCGGATACGTATTTTTTATTAATTGGTGGAGCTGTCAGTTGGTGCAGTTCCAAGTAGAGCTTCGTGGTGGGATCTACATGTGAAGCGGAGTACATAGTTGCTTCGGAAGCATGAAATGAAGGAGTCTGGATGAACGAGTTCATATCTGATCTAGGTGTCATACCTAGTGCATCTGGTCTAATGAAAATCTTTTGTGACAATACTGGTGCAATTGCCTTGGCAAACGAATCCAGATTTCACAAGAGAACCAAGCACATCAAGAGATGCTTCAATTCCATCCGCGATCAAGTCAAGGAGGGAGACATAGAGATTTGCAAGATACATACGGATCTTAATGTTGCAGACCCATTGAGTAAGCCTCTCTCACGAGCAAAACATGATCAGCACCAAGACTCCATGGGTGTTAGAATCATTACAATGTAATCTAGATTATTGACTCTAGTGCAAGTGGGAGACTGAAGGAAATATGCCCTAGAGGCAATAATAAAGTTGTTGTTTATATTTCCTTATATCATGATAAATGTTTGTTATTCATGCTAGAATTGTATTAACTGGAAACTTAGTACATGTGTGAATACATAGACAAACAGAGTGTCACTAGTATGCCTCTACTTGACTAGCTCGTTGAATGAATGATGGTTATGTTTCCTGACCATAGACAAGAGTTGTCACTTGATTAACGAGATCACATCATTAGAGAATGATGTGATTGACTTGACCCATCCGTTAGCTTAGCACGATGATCGTTTAGTTTGTTGATATTGCTTTCTCCATAACTTATACATGTTCCTATGACTATGAGATCATGCAACTCCCAAATACCGGAGGAACACTTAGTGTGATATCAAATGTCACAACATAACTGGGTGACTATAAAGATGCTCTATAGGTGTCTCCGATGGTGTTTGTTAAGTTGACATAGATCGAGATTAGGATTTGTCACTCCCGGTATCAGAGAGGTATCTTTGGGCCCTCTTGGTAATGCACATCATTATAAGCCTTGCAAGCAATGTAACTAATGAGTTAGTTACGGGATGGTGCATTACGAAATGAGTAAAGAGACTTGCCGGTAACGAGATTGAACAAGGTATTGAGATACCGACGATCGAATCTCGGGCAAGTAACATACCGATGACAAAGGGAACAACATATGTTGTTATGCGGTTTGACCGATAAAGATCTTCGTAGAATATGTGGGAGCCAATATGAACATCCAGGTTTCGCTATTGGTTATTGATCGGAGACGTGTCTCGGTCATGTCTACATAGTTCTCGAACCCGTAGGGTCTGCATGCTTAACGTTCGGTGACGATCGGTATTATGAGTTTATGTGTTTTGATGTACTGAAGGTAGTTCGGAGTCGCCGATATGATCATAGACCTGACGAGGAGTCTCAAAATGGTCGCGACATAAAGATTGATATATTGGACGGCTATATTCGGACACCGGAAGTGTTCCGGGTGATTTTGAAGAAAAATGGAGTGTCGGAGGGTTTCCGGAACAACCCCCCCCCCCCCGGGGGGGGAGATTGGGCCTACATGGGCCATAGGGAAGAGGGGAGGCAGCCCACAAGGGGCAGCCGCACCCCCTCCCTATAGGGAGTCCGAATTGGACTAGGGAGGGGGCGCGTCCCCCATTTCCTTCTCCTCTTCCTCTCTTTTCCCTCTTTCCCCTTCTCCTCTTTGTTGGACTAGGAAAGGAGGAATCCTACTCCTACTAGGAGGAGGATTCCTCCCCTCCTTGGTGCGCCCTAGTTCCAGTGATGACCCACAAGTATAGGGGATCTATCGTGGTCCTTTCGATAAGTAAGAGTGTCGAACCCAATGAGGAGCAGAAGGAAATGATAAGCAATTTTCAGTAAGGTATTCTCTGCAAGCACTGAAATTATCGGTAACATGAGAAGTATTGCTATTAGGAGAAGTGGATCAAGACTTGAGATGGCTCCCACCCCACCCCCACCCCCGCCGATAGGCTCTCCGGCGATCTCCCTTCCTAGCCACTAATTTCCCAAACCCATCCACTCATCGGATCCGGCGTCATCTCCTCTCCATGTGGATCACCATCTTTGATGGATCAGGGTTCTGGTTCCACCCTTGGCTTGGATTTCTCCAAGGGGCTAGTTTTTGCAAATGAGATCTATAGATCTCTTGGCGTCTCGGTTCATCCTACTGATGGCATGGATTCTTTCATCATGGTGGTATCTTTCAGTAGGCATGATTTCCGACTCTCAGAGGATTCAGTTGCTACAGCACTCGAGGCCGCTATTGGTGGATCAACGATTGAATTCATGGTTTCCCTAATACGTGACAAGGTATTCTCCTTTCATGTCTCATGCAAAAAAGTTGGTCTCCACATTCTTGCTCTTAGGTCTTTTATTTGTAAGCATTTCAAATGCTTCTTCCATCTTTGGGGACATGGTGGGCCAAATTGGAGACGTGAGGTTTTGATTTGGAGGAAAGAGTGTGATGCCGAATGGATCTTTGTTAGCCCTAACAAACGTCGGGCTACGCTGGGCATGTTAGCCATGCATAAACCTCCTGTTAAATCCTCGCTCAAATCTGCCCTCAGTTGCAGGAAGAAACTCTCTTTTGCCACGTTCCAAAACTATCCAGTTTGCAAAGGATACCAGTACCCTGCCACGCAAGATTGCGTTGACATGGTACGGGACGTGGGTTATGTTCTTCAACAACGTGAGAGTGTTATTATTAATCCACCTCCGGCGCCGGAGCTCCGGTGGACGGTGGCCTCGCCACCGATCTGTTTTGGTATGGTTCCCCCGCCGCTCGCTCAATCTGCGTCAATCTCGCGCGAGCTGGCTCCTCAATCTTCGGAGCATTTGTTGGGCGGGTCTGCGATTGTTTCAAATCCTCCTAACTTACCTTCAATTGCTGGACCAATTGGGTCAACCACAGCCAATACTACCCAGCCCAACAGCCCGTCTTCTGTATCACGCGACACTTCTACAAGCCTAGTCGATGCTGAATCTCCCAATGCATGGCAGGTCAATGACAAATCTCCTACCCACGAGACGGGCCGGTCAGCGGCGGATTTGGATGGTTTTTCTTCTATGGTTGATGATATGGTTTTCAATGTTTGGAAATGCCACAACTGCTTTTCTATGGCACATATCATCGCTAATTGCACCAATCAAACGCGTTGTCGCCAATGTTTTCGGCCAGGCCACAGGGAAAATCTTGCACAGGATCTGCGCCAGCAGGAGGTTTTAGGTGGGTCCCGCGTGGCATTGAGAGTCCATCTGACCACCCACCACCATCTATAGGGCTTGATGCCTCGAGTTCCCTCCAACCTGCCGCTGCCGCCTACCCATTGATACGTCTCGTCGACGAGTTCCATCTAGCATCGTCATCTGAGCCTACGCCATTACCCTCTTCCCCTCCAGCTCCGCCTCCGCCACCACCCCCCCCTTGCACCACCTACACCAGCACCACCGTCCGCCCCACCGCCAGACACGCCGCCACCTCCACCCACAACACCCCCGCCATTGCAGCGCTCTCCGCCAGCATCTCCAGAGATGGCCAACTTCGAGCTTGACCCACTGCCATATGTGCCGCCCGGCTTTGAGATCATCGACGGTGGACCGCTCCGTCTTCCTCGCATGTTTTTTGCTCCAGCTGTTGCGCCTGACAGAAGGCATGAGGAGTACGTGATTGGCATCGTCGAGCCAACGCCACTGCCTGAGGAGATTCAACTCTACCGCAATATGGTTAGTGATTTTGTTGTCAATCAGTTGGAAAGCGAAATTCTGGATGTCCAGCCATGGATTCAAGGTGTCGGGCTTTTTCGGTTTCGTAGTGCCATCTCTAGGCAGATCATGGTAGATCACCCTCCCTTTGATTTGGGTAATGACCGCTTTGTCCGTTTTATTCCGCATGATGAGGGGAACAATTACAGAGCTGTTCAGGGTTTTCGTCGTGGATGGGTCATGCTTCTTGGGGTCCCATTGGATTATCGTCGGCCGCAGTTCATTGCAGAGGTAATCAGCACCTTTGGTCGCTTCCATTATTGGCATCAGGCGAACCCTTTACTGGCGACGACTCTGGCATATGTGTCCTTCCCTGCTCCATCCCTAGTACCACGAGATGTGGTTTATCGCGAGTTCGAGGACTTTGGTGGGACTAGGGTTTCATGGTCTGCTCCTATATATGTCCTGTCTACGGATTTTGCGGACGTGCTACCTGCAGATGAAGACCCCATGCCATTTGATGGAAATCCTCACCCCCTGCCTGGTCATCTCCACTTCAACAATCACAACTGGGTTCTACCAGAGTTTCCTGAGATTGGGTGGAATGACGTGCCGCCACCCACTGTTGACAATGCTAATGATCAGCATGAGGCTGCTCCTGCAAATATGGCAGTTCCTGACAAACCTCTTGAAGTTCAGTCTCAAGAATCCATGGTGTTGTAGGTGTCTGATAATTCTATGCACAATGACAATGGTCCAGAAGACGCTCACAATGCAGAGATTGCGCCTTTTCACCCAGTGGCTCTTCCAGCTCAACAGGTCCTCCACATTGGTCAGGTGCTCACGGTCTTTGGCCCAATCCTGCCTCCCCAGATGCAGTGGACCCGTACCTTCTATAAGTACATGCCACAGTTTGCTTCAGTAGTCATCCCACGTCCATTGCAGATGCCTTTGTTCAACTCCATCAAGCAGTCCTGGTATCCGCATCTTTCTACTGGGAGCATGAATCTCAGCTTGTTGCCACCACCGATTGCTACTGAGTCTTCCTACCAGTTTTCTCCAACCAAGCGCCCTGTTGCTCGGGCGCTCTGTTTTGAAGAGCCTGCTGAGTTGTCTGAACCTGTCACCGAGAAATTTCAGTTCTATGCTATGTTGCCTGCAACCACTAACAAGTGCCCACGCAAATCTGCTTCTATTGTCCTGGAGACAGAAGTTCGACGTAGCGCGCGGCTCCGCTCCCTGCGCGATGGTTTTCGTCAGGTACCCCCAGGAACAGACACACCACAATCTGTCAGGCGCACAAAGAAGCATAGAACTTGTGCTCGGCCCACTCAGTCTGCACCCGCTCCTGATGAGACAGTTGTGCCTCCTCCAACTGCCATTGCTGATCTGCAACGCATTGGCGCACGCCTGAAGATTGCCCCTGAAAAGATCACGGTGGAAAAGCTTGTAGCTGATCCTTCTGAAGCCTCTACCTCCAGGGATGCCGATGATGCATGAAGCTAATTGCATCAAGGGTTGCTGGCGAACCCCTTCAATCGCCACTTATCTTTATTTACTCTATCTGCTGTGGAACTTTATGATGCTGTTTGATGGATGCTGTAGGTCATTATGTGATCTACTTTTGCTCTTCTTTATGTTAGTTTGTAATGAGTCAGACAAACCTTAGAGACTGGAAGATTTTGTGTTGGAATGTGCGTGGTCTTAACTCCGAAGCGCGACAACTTGCAGTCAAACAAAAGATAGATGAAAGTGGGTGCTCCATAGTCTGTTTGCAAGAAACTAAATGCATGCACATTGATCAGCGTTTCCTTAGGAAATTTTGTCCTCGACGCTTTGATACTTTCGCGTATATACCTTCAGCCGGGGCTTCTGGTGGGATTCTGGTTATTTGGAATTCAACTTTTTTCTCTGGCAGATTAATCCAGGCGCTTCCATATGGTATTATTGTTGAGTTCAAATCTTCTCACACTTCTGAAGTTTGGACTTTAGTGTCAGTTTATGGTCCTTGTCAGAATCCAGCTCGAGCTGAATTTGTTCAGTGGTTATATAATCTCAACATTCAAATGGATGAGAATTGGCTGTTGCTTGGTGATTTCAATTTCATGCGATCTTTGGACAACCGTAATCTACCAGGGGGTGATGTTAATGATATCTTCCTTTTTAATGAAATCATTGGCCATTTAGGCTTGGTTGAATTACCAATAAAAGGACGGCAGTTTACCTGGTCCAATATGCAAACAAGTCCACTCCTTGAACAGATTGACTGGTTTTTTTACCACAGTAGCTTGGACCTCAGACCACCCTAATACGATGGTCTTGCCCCTAGCAAGGACTGCATCGGACCACGTACCTTGTGTGGTCTCGGTTGCCACTTCTATCCCAAAAGCCAAAGTTTTTCGTTTTGAAAACTATTGGGTTAATCTACCTGGTTTTGCTGAATGTGTTTCTGAAGTCTGGAACAGGCCTGTCCACAGGGCTTCTACTGCGTCCACTATCTCGGCCAAATTTAAAGCCCTTCGCTATGCTCTTAAGAGGTGGCATGTTAGTCTCTCGAAGGTTAAAGCCCTTATTGCTGGTTGCAACAAGGTGATCTTGCACTTTGATGGCCTGGAGGAACTAAGGGTGCTCACTTGGCCAGAGATGAACTTTCGTAAAATTGTTAAACTTCATCTTGAGGATATTCTTCGTTTGCAATTTATATACTGGAAACAGCGACGCACTATCAGATCTATCAAAGTTGGGGAAGAAAACACGAAGTTCTTCCACGCCATGGCCACTGAGCGCTACCGAAGGAATACAATCACCTCCATTAAAAATGCTGCAGGAGAGGTTGTCACTGATCATCATCAGTTAGCTTCCATGTTCTGGTCAGATTTCAAACAACGTATGGGCCAATCTAAGGGGATTCGCATGACCTTTGATCTTGACACCTTGCTGCCTAGAGTCCAGGGTCTTGAGGAGTTATCCAGGCCTTTCTCTGATGATGAAGTGGAGGAGGTCATTAAACATTTACCACCAGACCGTGCCCCGGGCCCGGATGGATTTACTGGCCTTTTCCTCAGGAAATGCTGGAGCGTTCTAAAGCCAGATTTTATGAAGCTAGCTAATGAGTTCTATGAAGGAAACTGCAACCTGGAATGTTTGAACACATCCCTCATTACTCTCATTCCTAAGAAGTTAAGCCCGGAGTCTGTTGGTGACTTTCGGCCCATCTCTTTAACCAATACATGTCTAAAATTCTTGACCAAACTTCTAGCGAATCGATTGCAGAAAGTAATCCTCCAATGCATACATCGCAACCAATATGGCTTTCTCAAGTGTCGCTCTATCCAGAACTGTCTTGCATGGTGTTTTGAATATATACACCAGTGCAAAGCATCAAAGAGGCCCATTGTTTTACTGAAACTTGATTTCACAAAAGCATTTGACACGATTGAGCATGATGCCATCCTCACAATTCTTAAGCATAAGGGCTTTGATGACCATTGGAAGGACTGGGTCAGTAACCTCCTATCGTCGGGTTCTTCTTCAGTATTGTTAAATGGAGTACCGGGCCAGCATTTCCAATGCAAATGTGGTGTTCGGCAAGGCGATCCCCTATCGCCCCTCCTCTTCGTCATTGCGGTGGATCTTTTACAAGCTGTCGTGAATGACATGTGTGACCGTAATGTCCTCACCCTACCAATCCCAACGAGATCAAATGATTACCCGATTGTGCAGTATGCGGATGATACTCTGATAGTTTTGCCAACGGTGGATAGCCAACTCATTGCCCTCAAGGATATGTTACACAACTTTGCTACATCCACGGGTCTGCAGGTCAATTTCAGCAAATCATCTCTCATCCCAATGAATATGTCTGCAGAAGAAGGAGCTCGCATTGCTGATTTGCTGGGCTGCTCTGTTGGATCAATGCCATTTACTTATCTTAGCTTGCCCATGGGTACCTCTAGACCGACCATTTATGACCTGCTGCCTCTTGTTGATCGCATTGAGAGAAGACTTTCGGCATCTTCATGTCTCCTCAACCAAGGCAGTCGACTCCAACTTCTGTAGTCTGTCCTCACATCCATGCCCATCTACTTTCTCTGTTCCTTATCAATACCGCAGGGTATCCTCAAACAGATTGAAAGGATCGAACGTCAATGCCTCTGGCGGGGGAATACTGACGTTCCAAGGCAATCTCTAGCCGCTTGGGATTTGGTATGTCGACCAAAAAAGTTTGGAGGGCTAGGGGTCACCCATTTGGGAGTGCAAAATGAAGCTCTTCTGCTCAAGCATCTGTTCAAGTTTTTCAACAAGAAAGATGTTCCATGGGTGAATCTAATCTGGGATTCTTACTATCATTCCTCACCTCCACAAGTCACTCAGCTCTGTGGCTCATTTTGGTGGCGCGATGTGCTCAGGTTGTATGACAAGTTTGTGTTGTTAGCCATACCAGAAGTGCATGCTGGGGATACTGTGGTTTTTTGGCTTGATCGTTGGCAAATCGACAACCGTATGATTGCCCTTAAGGATCGTTTCCCTCGACTTCATTCATTTGCCATGGATGACACAATAACAGTTAAGGGTTTTCTTTCTCATCAAACGATTATGGAAGGTTTTCACCTACCTTTCTCAGAGGAGGCATATCTGGAGCTAACACAACTGCAAAACTTGCTACAACCCATAAGTTTGCAGTCTGAGGAGAATGATGTTTGGAAATGGCCATCCAAATCTGGAGAATATCAATCCAAACTCTATTATGAGTTTACCTTCTCCCGTTTGAGGATTGACCCACTGTTCCAGTATATTTGGAAAAGCTCCTGTACCCTCAAGATCAAGGTTTTTGGATGGCTTTTATTGATGGATCGCCTCAACACACGTGACATGATGCAGAGAAGACACTGGAATATCCAAGATGATACTTGTGTGCTATGCCAATCTTCACTCCATGAAGATAGAGTACACCTCTTCTTCTCTTGCAACTTCAGTCAAAGAGTTTGGAATTATCTTGGGATATCTTGGTCTGTAACGCCCAATCAGACTACTTATATGATGGCTACAGCTTCTAGGAGGGATTTCAACAGGCCTTTCTTCTCTGAGGTGGTCTTTACTGCCACTTGGAACATCTGGACACAGAGGAATGGCAAGATCTTCAGAAATGAGACTCCAAGTTTCAGAGCTTGGAGGAGGAATTTTGTGCATGATTTATCCTTACTGGCTCATAGGATCAAATGTAAATATAGGGACAGTTTATTAGCCTGGATAGCCTCCCTCCCCTAACTTCCTTTGTAAGTATGATAGCATCCCTCCCCTAACTCCCTTTGTAAGTATGCTAGCTTTCCTTTTTTCTTTCCTTCCTCCGTTTGTTGTACAGAGATCTTTTTGTTTTGTTTTGAATAAAGAGTTGTGAGGCTGTTGCCTTGCAGTATATAGTCAAAAAAAATTATCGGTAATAGATAGTTTTGTGATAAGGTAATTCATAACGGGTAACAAGTAATAAAAGTAAATAAGGTGCAGCAAGATGGCCCAATCCTTTTTGTAGCAAAGGACAAGCCTGGACAAACTCTTATATAAAGTAAAACGCTCCCGAGGACACATGGGAATTATCGTCAAGCTAGTTTTCATCACGTTCATATGATTCGCGTTCGGGACTTTGATGATTTGATATGTGGGTGGACCGGTGCTTAGGTATTGTCCTTTCTTGGACAAGCACCCCACTTATGATTAACCCCTCTTGTAAGCATCCGCAACTACAAAAGAAGTATTAAGGCAAACCTAACCATAGCATGAAACATATGGATCTAGGTCAGCCCCTTACGAAGCAACTCATAAACTAGGGTTTAAGCTTCTGTCACTCTAGCAACCCATCATCTACTTATTACTCCCCAATGCCTTCCTCTAGGCCCAAACAATGGTGAAGTGTCATGTAGTCGACACTCACATGACACCACTAAAGGAAACACAACATACATCTCATCAAAATATCGAACGAATACCAAATCCACATGACTACTTATAGCAAGACTTCTCCCATGTCCTCAGGAACAAACGTAACTACTCACAAATCATATTCATGTTCATAATCAGAGGGGTATTAATATGCATAAAGGATCTGAACATATGATCTTCCACCGAATAAACCAACTAGCATCAACTACAAGGAGTAATCAACACTACTAGCAACCCACAGGTACAAATCTGAGGTTTTGAGACAAAGATTGGATACAAGAGATGAACTAGGATTTGAGATGAAATGGTGCTGGTGAAGATGTTGATCGAGATTGACCCCCTCCCGATGAGAGGATTGATGATGATGACGGTGGTGATGATTTCCCCCTCCCGGAGTGAAGTTTCTTGGTAGAACAGCTCCGTCGGAGCCCTAGATTGGTTCCGCCAAGGTTCCGCCTCGTGGCGGCGGAGTTTCGTCTTGTAAGCTTTATTCTGATTTTTATCCAGGACGAAAGACTCCATATAGCCAAAGATGGGCATCAGAGGGCTGCCAGGGGGGCCACGAGGCAGGGGGCGCGCCCCCACCCTCGTGGATGGTGGGTGGCCCCCCTCTGGTACTTTTTTCGCCCAATATTTTTTTATATATTCTGAAACATGCTCCCGTGAAATTTCAGGACTTTTGGAGTTGTGCAGAATAGATCTCTAATATTTGCTCATTTCCAGCCCAGAATTCCAGCTACCGGCATTCCTCCTCTTCATGTAAACCTTATAAAATAAGAAAGAATAGGCATAAGTATTGTGACATAATTTGTAATAACAGCCCATAATGCAATAAATATCAATATAAAAGCATGATGCAAAATGGACGTATCAACTCCCCCAAGCTTAGACCTCGCTTGTCCTCAAGCGAAAGCCGATATCGAAAAACATGTCCACATGTTTAGAAATAGAGGTGTCGATAAAATAAAATACGGACATAAGAACATCATGATCATTCTTATAACAGCAACATATATAAGGACATCTATTCGTCACCCAGGGTAAAGAACTCTTATTCTTCACCCCACCCAACTCCAGCCTGAGCGCTACAACGTGTGTGATGTAAATTTACAACCGAACCAGCCCACTGTGCACGCATCCCACACATGCAACTTAAAATCTTGAGGTAAATTTATGGAACGAGCTACCGCTCCGCTACAACTGCACGTGGCGTAAAAAATGGATAGCAAGCCATGTAAATTTACTTCACAAAGGCATCGACTCTGCCTCCTGTTCAACTCCCACAAAGAAATGGATAGCGAGTCGTGCTGCCTCTCCAGTTCGCTTCATCCTAACCTTGTCTCGTCGCTCGGACGGCCTATCCGGTGCTAGGGAGTATTGCCATGGGAGAGCCCAACCTGACGAGGATGCATCGGGGTGGTTGCACACTGACGCACTGTCTGGCGAGTAGTCGCCGCGGCCGCTGTGGCACAGCTCGTCCCGGCGCGGAGGCTCCTCAGAGGGAGCAGAGTACCCGTCCCACCCGAGAAGGCCGTAGTGGGGGAGCCTCGTCTGAGCGAGCAGCCATGGTTCTGCCTCGAGCTGCTTTAGATCACAGCTTATTCATAAAAAAAATCGTTCTATTTTAGCAAGACCTGTTCATAACACGCCATGAAGAGCATGTGGTGGGAATCTCATGTGGGATATTTTTTTTAAGTATCGATTTCTGAAGTTGCAGCCCTAGTTATTTGTAAGATAGCTACCTTGCTATAAACGGTGAACATAAAGGGGAGAAATAGGAGATATGGTAAGAAAATATGAAATTAGTTATCTGGAATTGCAGCACCAGTTCTCAGTCATCTTATTTTTTTTACCGGCGCATGAAATGAGTTTAACTGTCTGACAAATTGCAAATTAGTACTCTTGCTGCATTTCCTGGTGAGCATCTTTCTTTTTACTGGAGTATGGCGTGCTCTTGCTGCATTTCCTGGTGTTTGATGACTGTTGGAGGTAGTACTAGCATTTTTTTAATCACATTCATATGCCTTTCTTCGGCCCATGAATGACATGTCCTCTTGTGATTAGGTGGTTGGCATTGCTTCTTTATTCATGCATCACATTTATATTTGAGACAGTGTACATGTTTGGCATCACTGGCTTAATTAGCAAGTGTCTGTGTAACAGTGTAAGATCAAGTATTGATGATTTGATCCGTTGTTGTTTTTGGTTATCACATATAAGTTCATTTCTTTGGTAATTTTGAGTGTCTGCAATTAAGAATTACACCACTAGCCTTTTGTCATCTCCCTAGTCGATTGGTTGCCAGTATCTGAACATGCTAGAGTTCGGCTTAAATGAAATGATTCGCTGGGCATAATTCTCCCCAATTACCATCACATTCAATGGACAATACCATCTCCAAACTACCAAACATATTATAGCCAAGTTAAATGAATGAATTAGATCAGAGCAGCAAAGTAAGAAGCAAAATATTCAACACTTCGAGCGACAATGTGGCAACAAAATGAAGCACTAATGCAGTCATAAGAAATTACTTTACAATGACTAGTCACAAGAAAGAGCATCTACAGATATATACATACATAGGAGCAGCTTTGTAATTTACATCTGGTTTTTTACGTGACTGAAGGAAGATGTATGAGAGATCTTCAGCGCTGCACTGATTAGCCTTTGTATGCAATACTGAAACTATCGATTAGAACTTCCAGAATTAAGCTTAGACCAGCAAGCTTGGTGTTGATCATCTTGCAACCCACGACAGCCTGCAGCCAAAAAGAAAGTGTTACAGAAACATCATATGAAAACAATATCACTTAAATTAGAAACTCCTTTAAAATAGCAGGTGGGTGAATTTTGCGGTACCAGCAATGGAGACATTGTTTTCTATTTCTCATTTCTCGACCTCCCCTCCTCTTTGTACTTTTTGTTGTCGCTTCTTTATTACTGGGGAAAACAGCAGTATGAGTCTTCCCGTAAAACAAACAATATCACTTCTGTAACATGTTGAGTACTGTTATCAGGGTATAAACGATGAGCTACCTACAGCCTAAATAAAACTGATCATGATATCATTCCAGTGGGAAATTCATATTTAATGGTTAGAGTTCAAACAGTAGGCCCACTAGAGTACATCCAAAAAGAGGCATAGCTTGTTTCAATTGAAACTTGAAACAAATTATCTGTTGATGTTCATATGCAGTTCCGTGAGAGAATGCATGGAGTTTCAGAACAAGCCCACATGATTAAGAAGAAAATCAGTGGATATCCCCAATAAAGTAATGGTGTTCTTTTTGGTGAAACGTTTCCAAGGTGTATTAATAATACATTATTGAGATGAACAAATTTACCTTGCATGAAATGATCAACATCATAATAGATGATTGTAGAAAATGCTACGCATAAATAAAACAAATAAATTCCTTCTATTAGCTGCAGTACAAAAGTGACAATTTGTTTTTTTAGAGGGGAGACCAACTACCTGGTTTCATATTTTGTTGTACTCACAAAGGTTTAATCAAACAATGAAGAGCACACTCGTTGGGCTAAACTATAGTTTCAGTGGAATTATTCTGTGCTTGTGACAAATGTCATTCTTAATTCGGGGATAGTGTCAAAATAGAAACCAGAATCCTTTGCCTCCTCATATGGGGAAGTTAATCTATGTAAATTCAAATTAGCAATTTTATTTCTAAGTCTAACCAGATTTGAGCAGATAATTTCCATGGGCAAATGAATCGACACATACTAATGTAAATTAGTGGAGAGGGGGTGATCTCAAGGCGACCCGTGGTGAATGCCTGGCTGGACGACCGACATGGTAGGAAGAGATGCAGAGACTGCATGAAGAAGCGATGCCAACAACCAACCTAACCTGATGCCAAGGACCACTGGCGACGCTACATCACTGCTCGGCCTGCTACTAATCCACGACCACCAACCACGGTACAAATACCAGGTAGTGCTCAAAAGAAAATACATATACTATTATCTGCAGGAAAGCTAACTAATATGAATTCCTAATATGTACATATATTAGATTAACGAGCCTAAACTCCAGCTACATTCAAATGAATACTGCTAAATAATTCAAAAGCATGTAAAATACTGAATGGTTTTCCCAGGGGACTAAAACAAAACTGGAAATCTTCATCACTGATTGAGAAAACATCAGGCTTCAAAAATTTAAACAACAAACTAAATATTCTCCTATATGACTGTACTTCTAGCTGACAAAATTTTAGCCATTTCGTAGCACCTGATGCTTCCACATCATAGAGCATAGAAATTTGACAGAAATACTGCTCTACCTCTACATGGACTGGGAACAAACAGCAGACTAAAACTTCCTAACCAAAAAACACATCCAACAAAACTAGTTGGAGATACAAAACAAACAAAATTAGAGTCTGTTACTAAGAAAAAACAATTAAAAAAGTGTAAATGAACCCATGCAAACACAAGCACACCCATACTGTAAACTTCATATAACCTCTTCGGGTATGACATTCCTTCTCAAGATCTCTCTAGAGTCTACACTACCGATTCGACAAAAATGGAACACCGATTTAGCAATTTGGAAAGAACCAGTTCCCACAACGTTGTAACCCTGGTCCTTAATTAATGACATTCGTTCAGAAAAAGAAAGAAAATTTGGGAAGAACATGGACATAAAGAAAGTGGAAATATATTGGAACTAAGACTAGTAGGATCAGGGTTTCTCACATCCTCCCATGAGCTCTCCACCTGAAACCTTGCGGCTTCCTGTGGATGAGTATTACACACACCAATGACTCGCTCAACTTCAGGCACCATACTCAGAAAGGTATCTAAAACACAAGCTATAATGGCTGTTGCCACTCTCCACATCTAGGAGATGGCACACGCCTTCGACGCCCCCTTGTCCGTGTCACCTTCTTCCCAATCTTCTTCCTGAACTGCTGCAGCTACAGGCAGACAACCCAAAACACTCAATCGGCAAGAAAATTGAAAATATCCTAAAAATAAAAACAAAAAACGTTGAACTCAGTACCTTCTAGCGCCACCTGAAACCCACCGCAGCGCCGCCGCATCCATTCATGTAGAGCCACCGCGGCCACCATACATACGAGGGCCGCCCCGCCTGCCAACCGACAACTACACTGCTGATCCCATGAGCAGCGCCTCACCGCATCGCCTGTTTGGAATAGAATGGGAGGTGGGCCGCCAACACCAAGCAGTAAGATTTGCCGCCGAGCACCACACTGTCGATCCCACCAGCCGCTCGCCACGAAACCGCTCGTATAGAATAGGATGGGGAACAGGATAGCTCCTAATCCCCACGATTAGCTAACCATCAAGGCAAAAGTAAAAGGGACAATTACATTTGAGCCCCTAGTTGTGTCACACCCATGTGTTTTGCCTCTAAATTCAAAAAAATCTCATTTCTATCCAAGCTCGTTTACTCCTCTTATGCTTTTGCCCTTTGACCGTTTGACCGTAACTTTAAAAACTTCATAACTAAATCATACTAACTCGGAAAAATGCAAATAAGATATCAAAATGATCAGAAAAACATCACCTATATGTGCATGTCATTTGCATTCATGACAAAAGTGCTGAAAAATCCCTATCTCAGTTTGAGCTCATATGATGCCTTTTGTCATGAATGCACTTTTTTCATGAATGCAAATGACATGCGCATCCAGGTGATGTTTTTCCGAACATTCTGATATCTTATATGCATTTTCTGAGTTAGTATGAATTCGTTATGAAGTTTTCAAAGTTACGGTCAAAGGGCAAAAGCGTAAGAAGAGCAAACGAACTCAGGCAGAAACGAGTGTTTTTTGAATTTAAGGGTAAAACACACGGGTGTGACACAACTAGGGGCTCAAATGTAAATGTCCCAAAGTAAAATTACAGCGGCACTAGTAAATTTTACAGCGGTAAGGAGGAAAAGTAAAATTACATCGGTGCCAGTAGAATTTTATAGCGGTAGACGGTGTCAGTTTGGTTTAGCTTTAACCTCCGTCTCGGTCGATCGACCAGGGTGAAGAATTACTTATTCTTCACCCTGGGTCCCTAATAGACTTTATATATATATATATATATATATATATATATATATATATATATATATATTGTCATATGATTTTTTATGCTAAAGTAACAATTCAATCACAATTTCAAGTATGAATCAGAAACTTCACTGAAAACTAACAAACTATAATCTCAGTTATTGAAGCAATTACAATTTATCATAAGATAAGAAAGAGTCAATATAAGAGCTTTTCAGCAAGTCCACATACTCAACTATCATTTAGTCTTTCACAATTGCTAACACTCACGCAATATTTATGGGTATGAAGTTTTAATCGGACACAGAGAAAGATAGAGGCTTATAGTTTTGCCGCCCAACCTTTTACCTCATGGGTAATGTCAACAATAATAGTTCATGAAAACTCACATCCAATTAGCTATATATATTTGGATCTTTCCAACACATTGTGCTTGCCAAAGGATAAAATGTAAAAAGAAAAGGTGAAAATCACCATGACTCTTGTACGAAGTAATAGATAAGAATAAAAGATAGGCTCTTCGCAGAGGGAAGCAGAGGTTGTCATGTGCTTTTATGGTTGAATGCACAAAATCTTAATGCAAAAGAATGTCACTTTATATTGCCACTTGTGATATGGACCTTTATTATGCAGTTCGTCGCTTTTATTTCTTCCATATCACAAGATCGTACAAAGCTTATTTTCTCCACACTAATAAGTCATACAGATTTGGAGAGCAATTTTTATTGCTTGCAACAATGACAACACTTGAAGGATCTTACTCAATCCATAGGTAGGTTTGGTGGACTCTCATGGCAAAACTGAGTTTAAGGATATTTGGAAGCACAAGTAGTATTTCTACTTGATGCAAAGAATTTGGCTAGCATGAGAGGGAAAGGCAAGCTCAACATGTTGGATGATCCATGACAATATAATTTATTTTGGATGTAAGAAAACATAACCAATTACGTTGTCTTCCTTGTCCAACATCAACTCTTTAGCATGTCATATTTTAATGAGTGCTCACAATCATAAAAGATGTCCAAGATAGTATATTTATATGTGAAAACCTCTCTTTCTTTATTACTTCCTATTAATTGCAACGATGACCAAAACTATGTTTTTCAACTCTCAACAACTTTTATTCATCATACTCTTTATATGTGAAGTCATTACTCTCCATAAGATCCATATGATCTCTTTATTTCTTTTTATTCTTTCTCTTCTCTTTTATTTTTATCCCCTCAAGATCATAGCAAGATAGCCAAGCCCTTGAATCAACACTAATCTTTATTATATAGCTCACAGACTCGATTACATAGAAGGATCATAAAGCAAAAACTCAAAACTAGATCGTACTAAAACTTTATTCTACTAGATCAAGATATTACCAAAAGGATCAAACTAAGAAAAATGGTAAAGATAAAAGTGTGATGGTGATACGATACCGGGGCACTCCCCCAAGCTTGGCAGTTTCCAAGAAGAGTGCCCATAACAGATACTCAGTTCTTCTTTGTTGGTGGAGAAGATGATGCCGATGATGGATAGTCGCACATCGAGCGTAGGAGATCCTCCAATTTGCGGATGATGCCCTTGAGTACGATGATATGCTCCTTCAACACAATATTTTCACTTGTGAGATACTTGTTTTGAATGCGAGCTAACTCAATCATCTTGAAAGCTTCAATCTCCGTTGGGATAAGGAGATTATGATGGGATTGAAGAATGTCTTTGTCTTCTACCGCCGGAACTTGATCCCCCATGGCCTTCTTGATCCCATCATCTTTTTTGATCTCTCCGAGCTCTTCTCTCTTCAGCTCTATCTTCATTAGCCAAGCATCGTTGTCTTCATTGTTGGAGAAGGAGGGAGACGACATGATGCCTGGCCTTGACAATCCTGGCAGAAAACAGCTCAGAACAAAAACAGGAGATATTTGCATGGTACAGTGGTCAAAACCTTCGGGAGATTATATAATGATTTTTTTACTGACCAAAAGAAGTATCGTGCAAGAAAACAGAGTCCGGAGAGCACATGAGGTGCCCACGAGGCAGGGGGCGCACCCTCCACCCTCATGGAAGACTCGTGTCCTTCTCGGACTGATTCTTATTTTCCTATTTTCTTAAATATTCCAAAACGGAGAAAATTTGCTATTAGAACTATTTTGGAGTCGGTTTACTAACCGTACCACATACCTCTTCCTTTTCGGAGTCTGAAACGTTCTGGAAAGTGTCCTTATGTATTCCTCTGGGTTTACGGTTTCAATAACATTAGTTTCAACATTTATGGGATTACCTGAGATATAATGTTTGATTCTTTGACCATTCACCACCCTCGGATTTGTGCCTTCGAAGTTGTTAATTTTTATGGCACTGGAATGATAGACCTCCTCAATGACGTAAGGACCTTCCCATTTAGAAAGGAGTTTGCCTGCAAAAAATCTTAAACGACAGTTGTATAACAATACATAATCACCTACATTAAACTCACGTTTTTGTATCCTTTTGTCATGCCATCTTTTAACTTTTTCTTTAAACAGTTTGGCATTCTCATAGGCCTGGGTTCTCCATTCATCAAGTGAGCTAATGTCAAAAGGCCTCTTCTCACCGGTAAGTTTGAAATCATAATTGAGCTCTTTAATGGCCCAATATGCCTTATGTTCTAGTTCAAGAGGTAAGTGACATGCTTTTCCATAGACCATTTTATACGGAGACATACCCATACGATTTTTGTATGCATTCCTATATGCCCATAATGCTTCATCAAGTTTCTTGGACTAATTCTTTCTAGATCTATTAACAGTATTTTGCAAAATTAATTTAAGCTCTTTATTGCTCAATTCTACTTGACCACTAGACTGTGGATGATATGGAGATGCAATTATATGATTAACATCATACTTAGCAAGCATTTTACGAAAGCCACCATGAATAAAAATGTTAACCACCATCAGTCATTAAATATCTAGGGACTCCGAACCTCGGAAAAATAACTTCTTTAAGTATCTTAATAGAGGTGTTATGATCAACACTAATAGTTGGAATAGCTTCTACCCCCTTAGTAACGTAATCAATAGCAACTAAAATATGTGTATACCCATTAGAGGAAGGAAACGGTTCCATATAATCAAAGCCCCAAACATCAAATGGTTCAATAACAAGTGAATAATTCATAGGCATTTCTTGACGTCTACTAATATTACCAATTCTTTGACATTCATCACAAGACAAGACAAGACAAACTTACGGGCATCCTTGAAGAGAGTGGGTCAATAAAAACTGGATTGCAATACCTTATGTGCAGTTCTATCTCCAGCATGGTGTCCTCCATAAGCCTTAGAGTGACACTTGCGTAGGATCTGTTCCTGTTCATTCTTAGGTACACAACGTCTAATAACACCATCTATCCTTTCTTTATAAAGGTGTGGGTCATCCCAGAAGTAATGTATTAAATCATAGAAAAACTTTTTCTTTTATTGGTATGTGAAACTAGGTGGTATAAATTTAGCAACAATGTAATTAGCATAATCAGCATACCATGGAGCGGTACGAGATGCATTTATGACAGCTAATTTTTCATCAGGAAAGCTATCATCAATAGGTAGTGGGTCATCAAGAACATTCTCTAACCTAGACAAGTTGTCTGCAACGGGGTTCTCAGCTCCCTTTCTATCAATAATATGCAAATCAAATTCTTGTAGCAAGAGAACCCATCTAATAAGTCTAGGTTTAGCATCTTTCTTTTCCATAAGATATTTAATAGCAGCATGATCAGTGTGAACAGTTACTTTAGAATCAACTATATAAGGTCTGAACTTATCACAAGCAAATACAACTGCTAAAAATTCATTTTCAGTAGTAGCATAATTTCTTTGGGCACTGTCTAGAGTTTTACTAGCATATTGGATAACATTTAATTTCTTATCAACCCTTTGTCCTAAAACAGCCCCTACAGCATAATCACTAGTATCACACATAATTTCAAATGGTACATTCCAATCAGGTGGCTGAACAATAGGTGCAGAAATCAAAGCTTTCTTAAGTACTTCAAATGCTTCTACACAATCATCATCAAAGACAAAAGGAACATCTTTTTGTAAGATATTAGTCAGAGGCCTAGAAATTTTTGAGAAATCCTTAATGAACCTCCTACAAAAGCTGGCATGACCAAGGAAACTTCTTATACCTTTAATGTCCTTAGGACACGACATCTTTTCAATAGCATCAACCTTGGCTTTATCAACTTCAATACCTCTTACAGAAATTTTATGCCCCAAGACAATACCTTCATTAACCATAAAGTGGCACTTCTCCCAATTCAAGACAAGATTAGTTTCTTCACATCTCTGCAAAACTCGATCAAGGTTTCTTAAGCAATCATCAAAAGAAGTTCCATATACGGAGAAATCATCCATGAAAACCTCAACAATCTTTTCACAAAAGTCAGAGAATATAGCAGTCATACATCTTTGAAAGGTAGCAGGTGCATTGCATAAACCAAAAGGCATACGTCTATAAGCAAAGGTACCGAAAGGGCAAGTAAAAGTTGTCTTTTCTTGATCCTCTTTGACACAGGTATTTGAGAGAAACCAGAATAACCATCTAGAAAGCAAAATGTGTATGTTTGGATAATCTTTATAGCATTTGATCAATAAAAGGTAAAGGGTAATGATCCTTTTTAGTAGCTTTATTTAATTTGTGAAAATCAATTACCATTCGATAACCTGTGACAATTCTTTATGGGATCAGTTCATCTTTATCATTAGGAACAATAGTAATACCTCCCTTCTTAGGGACATAATGGAAAGGACTTACCCACTAACTATCAGCAACGGGATAAATTATACCTGCCTCCAAAAGTTTTAGTATTTCTTTTCTTACCACTTCTTTCATCTTAGGATTTAATCGTCGTTGGTGATCAACAACCGGTTTCGGGTATTTCTCCAATTTTATTTTGTGCTGGCATAGAGTGGGACTAATGCCCTTAAGATCATCAAGAGTATATCTAATAGCAGCACGGTGCTTCTTCAGAGTTTTCAATAGTTTCTTTTCTTCTTACTCTAAAAGGTTAGCACTAATAATAACAAGATATATCTCTTTCTCATCAAGATAAGCATATTTAAGAGTATCAGGTAAAGGTTTAAGCTCAAACATGGGATCACCCTTGGGTGGAGGAGGATCCCCTAGGATTTCAACAGGCAAGTTGTGTTTCAAAATAGGCCCCTGTTTAAAGAATACTTCATCTATTTCCCTTCTTTCGTTCATAAACATATCATTTTCATGGTCGAGCAAATATTGTTCTAAAGGATCACTAGGATGCATGGCAATAGAAGCAATACCAATAATTTCATCTTTACTAGGCAATTCTTTATCATGGGGTTGTCTATGAAATTTAGCAAAATTAAACTCATGAGACATATCCCCCAAACCAATAGTAACAACATCCTTTTTGCAGTCTATCTTAGCATTAATAGTATTCAAGAAGGGTCTACCAAATATAATGGGGCAAAATTCATCTTGTGGGGAACCAAGAACAAGAAAATCAGCAGGATATTTAAATTTCTCACGCAAGACATCAACATCTCTAACAATCCCAACTGGTGAAATAGTGTCTCTATTGGCAAGTTTAATTGTAACATCAATTTCCTCTATCTCAGCTGGGTGAAATATCATGCATAATTTCTTTATATAAGGAATGAGATATTGCACTAGCACCCATATCACACAAGCCATGATAGCAATGATCTCATATTTTAACAGAAATAATAGGCATGCCTACAACAGGTCTATGTTTATTTTTAGTATCGGGTCTAGCAATTCTAGCAGCTTCATCACAGAAGTAAATAACATGCCCATCAATATTATCGGCCAAGAGATCCTTAACCATAGCAATACTAGGTTCAACTTTAATTTGCTCAGAGGGTGTAGGTGTTCTAGTATTACTCTTATGAACAACAGTTGAAGCTTTAGCATGATCCCTTATTCTAACAGGGAAAGGTGGTTTCACAATATAAGCAGTAGGAACAACAGAATCATTATAAGTAATAGTCTTTTCTTCAACTTTAATAGGTGCAACTACTTTTACTTCAATGGGAGGATTATATTTAAACCACTTCTCCTTAGGGAGATCAACATGAGTAGTAAAGGATTCACAGAAAAAGCTACTATCTCAGAGTCAAGTCCATATTTAGTGCTAAATTCACGAAAGGTATCGGTATCCATAAAAGATTTAACACGATCAAACTTTGGGGTTATACCTGAGTCCTTACCTTCGCCGAGATCCCAATCTTCGGAGTTGCGTTTAATTCTTTCCAATAAATCTCATTTGAATTCAATAGTCTTCATCATAAAAGAACCAGTACAAGAAGTCTCGAGCATGGAGCGATTATCGAGAGAAAGCTGAGCATAAAAATTTTGAATAATAATTTCTCTTGAGAGCTCATGATTGGGGCATGAATATAACATTGACTTAAGCCTCCCCCAATCTTGAGCGATGCTTTCTCCTTCGCAAGGCCAAAAATTATATATATATATATATATATATATATATATATATATATATATATATATATATATATATATATATACGATCATGATGAACAAGATGCATAGGATAAAACCTCTGATGAAATTCCAATTTCAATCGGTTGTAGTTCCATGATACCATATCATCACATAGCCTAAACCATGTCAATGCCTTTCCCTTCAAAGATAAAGGGAATACCTTCTTCTTGATAACATCCTCGGGCATACCTGCAAGCTTAAATAATCCACAAACTTCATCCACATAGATTAGGTGCAGATCGGGATGTAAAGTTCCATCACCTATGAAAGGATTAGCTAGCAGTTTCTCTATCGTAACCGAAGGAATTTCAAAGTAAACATTTTCAGTAGGTTCAGTAGGTTGAGGAGCAACTCTTTGCTCTATTGGTCGGGGTGAAGATACCCCGAACAAGCCCCTCAAAGGATTATGTTCCATAGTAACAAGCGACAGTAAATTTCAGCACACTATATAAATTTTTCCTTACCAAATTCCACCTACCAAAGACGCTTCACTCCCCGGCAACGGCGCCAGAAAAGAGTCTTGATGACCCACAAGTATAGGGGATCTATCGTAGTCCTTTCAATAAGTAAGAGTGTCGAACCCAACGAGGAGCAGAAGGAAATGATAAGCAGTTTTCAGCAAGGTATTCTCTGCAAGCACTGAAATTATCGGTAACAGATAGTTTTATGATAAGGTAATTTGTAACGGGTAACAAGTAATAAAAGTAAATAAGGTGCAGCAAGATGGGACAATCCTTTTTGTAGCAAAGGACAAGACTGGACAAACTCTTATATGAAGGAAAACGCCCCTGAGGACACATGGGAATTATCGTCAAGCTAGTTTTCATCACGTTCATATGATTCACGTCCAGTACTTTGATAATTTGATATGTGGGTGGACCGGTGCTTGGGTACTGTCCTTCCTTGGACAAGCATCCCACTTATGATTAACCCCTCTTGCAAGCATCCGCAACTACAAAAGAAGTATTAAGCCAAACCTAACCATAACATGAAACATATGGATTCAAATCAGCCCCTTACGAAGCAACTCATAAACTAGGGTTTAAGCTTCTGTCACTCTAGCAACCCATCATCTACTTATTACTCCCCAATGCCTTCCTCTAGTCCCAAACAATGGTGAAGTGTCATGTAGTCGACGTTCACATGACACCACTAGAGGAAAGACAACATACATCTCATCAAAATATCGAACGAATACCAAATTCACATGACTACTTATAGCAAGACTTCTCCCATGTCCTCAGGATCAAACGTAACTACTCACAAATCATATTCATGTTCATAATTAGAGGGGTATTAATATGCATAGAGAATCTAAACATATGATCTTCCACCAAATAAACCAACTAGCATCAACTACAAGGAGTAATCAACACTACTAGCAACCCACATGTACCAATCTGAGGTTTTGAGATAAAGATTGGATATAAGAGATGAACTAGGGTTTGAGATGAGATGGTGCTGGTGAAGATGTTGATGGAGATTGACCCCCTCCTGATGAGAGGATTGATGATGATGATGACAATGGTGATGATTTCCCCCTCCCGAAGGGAAGTTTCCCCGGCAGAACAGCTCCGCCGGAGCCCTAGATTGGTTCCGCCAAGGTTCCGCCTCGTGGCGGCGGAGTTTCGTCTCGTAAGCTTGCTTCTGATTTTTTTCCCAGGACGATAGACTCCATATAGCCAAAGATGGGCATCAGAGGGCTGCCAGGGGGGCCACGAGGCAGGGGGCACGCCCAGGGGGGTAGGGCGCGCCCCCCACCCTCTTGGATGGTGGGTGGCCCCCCTCTGGTACTTCTTTCACCCAATATTTTTTATATATTCTGAAACGTGCTCCCGTGAAATTTCCGAACTTTTGGAGTTGTGCAGAATAGGTCTCTTATATTTGCTCCTTTTCCAGCCCAGAATTCCAGCTGTCGGCATTCCCCCTCTTCATGTAAACCTTGTAAAATAAAAGAGAATAGGCATAAGTATTGTGACATAATGTGTAATAATAGCCCATAATGCAATAAATATCAATATAAAAGCATGATGCAAAATGGACGTATCAGCTGGCCGGCCTCCCCCCTTGCTCCTTTATATACGGGGGCAGGGGCACCCTAGAACACAACAATAGACATGGTCTTAGCCATGTGCGGTGCCCCCTCCACCATAATCCACCTCGGTCATATCGTCGTAGTGCTTAGGCGAAGCCCTGCGCCGGTAGCTTCATCATCACCGTCATCACGCCGTCGTGCTAACGAAACTCTCTCTCGACACTCAGCTGGATCTAGAGTTCGTGGGACGTCACCGAGCTGAATGTGTGCAGATCGTGGAGGTGTCGTACTTTCGGTACTAGGATCGGTCGGATTGTGAAGACGTTCGACTACATCAACCGCGTTGTCATAACGCTTCCGCTTACGGTCTATGAGGGTGCATAGACAACACTCTTCCCCTCTCGTTGCTATGGATCACCTAGATAGATCTTGCGTGTGCGTAAGATTTTTTTTGAAATTACTGCGTTCCCCCACAGTCAAAACTTTTGTGTGGAAAGTGTTACATGGAGCCATTCCCGTCAAATCAACTCTGATGAATCATCATATTGGGACGGACGACCGGTCTCCAATCTGTCATGAGCACCCAGAAGACCTGAAACACTTTCTATTTGAATGCGCACCAGCAAAAACGATGTGGTACATACTAAAACTAAAACAAGCAATATGAGATGCATGTATTGTAGACAGGTCAGGTCCAGCCGTCTTGGAGGAGTTGTTGGATTCCTCAACGAGTCATTACCTTGATCTACCTTATGTAGGGATTGCGGAGGTTGTGGCGATCGCAACATGGTACATCCGGTGGATCAGACAGACAGTCACACACAAGAAGAGGACACCCCAACAACAAATTGGAAGTTATCTGTTATGTCCCTATGCACAAACTTCACCAAAGCAACTCAGAGTAGTTAAATGGATAAAAACCAGATTCATGTCAAGTTAAATTAAATTGAATGTAGATGCCTCGTTTCATTTTGAAGAGGGGGAAGGGGCGACGGGCACGGTTATCCATGACAAGATTGGCAATTTCCTTGCGGGTGCATGTTTTTATGTTCCACACTTGTCATCAGCCACGATGATGTAAGCACTGGCAATGAAAAAAGGCCTTGAACTGGTGGCATCTTTGGGCTATCATCAAGTCGTTGCTGAATCTGATTATTTAGAGGTGATTGAAGCTTGCAAAGGAGGACAAATATGGTGGAATGAAGAAGCTGCAGTTTATGCGGATTGTGTTGATATGGTGACGGAAATAGGAACAGTTCAATACTCGCACTGTCTCCGGGAGGCCAATAGTGTCGCACATGAGATAGCAAAACATAGTTATGGAAATCTTTTATCTTGTAATTGGGTAGATGATCACCCTCCTTTTCTTACTGAATATCTCGTGAACGATGTAAGTGTGCTTATTTGATTAATAAAGTAAGCCACGATAGCATTTCCTAAAAAAATGCGGGAGCTACTTCTCGTCAGCTGTTTGAACCTAAAGAGTCGTAGGAAGTGTTGAATTTTGATTACGCGCGCTGAACTCAGTCAACACACAAACTCTTTGAAGACGGGTTCTTATTATTAACGCAGTCTTCTTTCAAGTTCGCAAAACAAACAAAATGCAGTCCTCTTTCAGGATTTCTGTACGCAGTGGATGACCTCCCAGTGCCCGCATAGGGCGACGGAAAGCTAGCAAACACGTACTGCCCGTGCACTTCGGCCAGGTCAGGTGCTGGGACGTTGGCATTTTTTCATTCTGCATTTTAAACTTAAAAACTATTCACATTTTTTGTTAAAAAATTCTTCATAAAATCAAAAGAAATATTAGGGACTCAACAATGTTCCAATTTTTTAACCTTTTATGTATTTTAAAAATCAATGCGGATTTCAAATAATGTTTCCGAAATGTTTACAAATATAAAAATTGAATTTAAAAGTATTTTATGATTTAATATAATATTACTAAATTTCCAAAAAAATACAAATTTGAAAAAGTGTTCACAAATCTGAAAAATATTCCAAATTTCAAAAAACTCAACGATCAGACGGTTACTAACTAGTCAACCAACCAACCAGCAAGATGGAAGCGAGCCAGGTGCTTTGGTTGACAAGCATGGAAGAGAGCTGCTATTCGGCGCTCTTAGCACCGGCTAGCGCTGCTGGCACTCGCACGCGATGCGTAGCAGCCAGCCCAGCAAATACAAAGGTGTCGCCCGTTTTCACACTTGGCTCGCTTCGATCTCGCTGGTTAGTTGGTTGACTAGTTGACGGTCTGACTGCTGAGTTTTGAAAAATAATCATAAAAATGAAAAGATAAATTTGAAAAGGGTTAAAATTTTAAATAAAATTCACAAAAAATAAAATTTTATAAGAAAATGGAAAACTGGCAAATGTTCGCGAATTGAGAAAATTACAAGATTTTGGATTCTTTTTGCAAATATGAAGTTCACGATTTGGGAAAAGGTTCATGAATTTGGAAAATATCAAGAAAGCTGAAAAGAAAACAAGAATTTGAAAAAAAATGACATGCTCAATGTTCATGCATTAAAAAATGTTCACGGATTTGAGAAACAATAAAGGAATTTGAAACTTCCTCAAAAACAGTAAAACAAAAAAAAGGAGAAAACAGAGAAAAGAAAACAAAAAACAAGTAGAAAAAACCCCGAACAGAGAATGGCTACAAAACCCAGCACGAAAATGTGGAAAAGAAAAACATGACCGGAAGTATACGGCCCGCACCAGCTACTCCTAGTGTACGTGGGAGGGGGGGGTGTATATCTGGTTCACCGGGGCAATTGGTGCTACCGGTGCACCGATGCCCCGTTGCACATTTAAAAATGTTTGAAAAAATTCATAAAACATTTAATGCATTGACACAGCAAGAATGTATATTGTCACAATTCAAACCAAAATTTGAAACATTACTCGAGATACAAAAATGGCAAATTTGACACAGAATAGCACATAACACAAATTGGGCTTCGGTTTTGGCCCATTAATACATTGAATCAAAATTTCTATTTTTGTATCTCGAGCAATGTTTCGAATTTTGATTTAAATTTTTGTGAAAACATACATTGATGTTGTGTCGATGTAGTCAATTTTTTCAAATATTTTTTAATGTGCAATGGGGTCCGATGCACCGGTAGCACCAATTGCCCCAGTGCACCAGATACGCCCCCCCCCCCCGGGGGGGGGGGGGGGGTGCCTCGTGGTGTCGAATAGGGAAAATGTATTTTTATGTCAGGTTGTAATGGGCAGGCCCACTTCTCGTCGCTCACTTGCTGACTTCGGGGTAGTTCGCACGCTTTGGGATCCTCGCTCGCTAGTTTTACTTGTTTTGTCCATTTGTTTTTTTCTTCCTTTTTTTAATCTTTTCCATCTTAGTTTTTTTGGTTTTCTTTGTTCCTTCAACCTTTTTTCTGTTTTACTTCGTTTTTTTCACCTTTTCCCGTTTATTCTGCGGTTTATTGGTTTTTTATTTTCCTTCTTTGTTTTTTTCTTGTTTGTTTTCATTGGTTTTCTTTGTTTTTCATTGAACATTTTTTGTATGCATCAAGAAGATTTTTCATATATACGTTTAAAGTTTTCTAAATACATTATTTATATTCTTCCTAAGTTATATTTTTATAACTACTTTTTTCCAGGCACATTGTATATTTGTATATACACATTGCATTTTTTAGAAATATGGAATTAAAAATTTTAAAAATATATTTTCTTTCTCTTTTGTGCATAAACATTGTACATACATCTCGAACATTTTATCTATAGAGGTTTAACATTTTTAGGACATGATTAAGATTTTTTGAAACATATATATTTTTCATGTCTACTTTTCTCCATAAACTTTGTAATTTTTTTTACATCAGGAACATTATACGAAAAGGTGTTTAATTTTCTAAATACATGATTAACGATTTATAAAACATATATTTTCTTTGTTAACTTTTTCATGTACATTTTATTATACATCAGAAACATTTTTTATATACATGTTTAACATTTTCCAAGTACATGATTAACATTTTTGAGAATTTATATCTTGATGTCTACTCTTGTCCTTACACATTTTCCACTTTTAGTATGCATCGGAAACAAATTTTTTCAAAACACATTTAGTAATTTTTAATTGCATGATTAAAGTTTTTCACAAACTTATGTCATATGTTTTTTCGAATATAGATATTGAGAATATTTAAAAGTATAAAAAATAAAAAAAAAGTAGGCAAAAAAAACTTAAAAAGACGAGCCCTTTCGAGAGTTGTGGTCTCCCCTCGCCTGCGTGCTATATCTCGCTTTACACGAGATCGAAGCTGTCTCGCTTCAGGCATAGCACTAGCGGGCGCACCCAATAGACTTGGACTCACTCGCGTTAGGTTAGGTTTTCTTCGGGTTTTTATTTCTTTTTGTCGTTTCTTTTGTTCTTTCTCCGGTCCTTTTTTTTCACGGGTTTCCTTCTGTTTTTCTTTTTTCTTTGTTATAAATTTTACTTTTTTTGCTGGTTTCTTTGTTTCTGTCTCATTTTTAGGTTCTTTCTTTTCCTTTTTTGCATTGTTTTTCATCCAATTTTTTGCCTTTTTATTTTTAGTTTTCTTTCTCATTTTTCAGGTTTTTTCTTTCTTTTCCTTCTTGCATTGTTTTTCCTCCAATTCTCTTGTTTCCTTTTTCTCTTTGGTTTTCTTTCGTTTCTTTTTTTCTCTGTTTCAGACACATGTCTACATTTTTTGTTACACGTTGTACATTTTTTCTTAAACGTAAAGAACTTTGTTCATACATGCATGAATAGGCCTTCAGATTTGATCTTCTCAGAGCAAGAAATTCTGGTGGTAGAAAAATCGTGAAAAATGGTACGCGGAGTTTCAGGATTTATAGGTGAAAGAATCAGCATAAGGCGGTGCGAGGGGGGCCCATGCAGCCACCCCACGTAGTGGGGGCCTAGGGTGCCCCCTGGCTTCTTCTGGTGCTCTCTAGAATCTTCGTCTTCTGAAAGATCTACGTAAATCCCCACGGTATTTTGAGATCCGTAAATGTGAATTTTCTGAGAAGTCAAAAACTTGTAGAAAAACAACTGGCGTTGGGCACTTAATTAATAGTTAGTCAAGAAAAATAATATAAATTTCTATAAAAATATATTCAAAAGTGATATTATTGTAGCATGAAAAAATAAAAAATTATAGATATACATGAGAAGTATCAACTGCCACAACTCCGTCATTCCCGACTGGAAGCCGAAAGTACCCCAAGCCCGCACGAGGCGGAACAATTGCCCCACCGCAATCTGGCATTATGCCATTTTCCTTCCGCAGCTTTACCTCGAAGAAGTTGCTTTAGAGGCCAAAGTGCGGGGTCATCCCCAAGAAGCACTCATACAAAGTAATGAATCGCGTAAGGTGTGGAACCCCGTTCGACATAATATGATGGAACTGGTTGCCGCAGTAGTGAAGGCTCCATCGAAGGATGCAATGAAGGGGAAGGGAGAGGTCACAACACAGAAATGAAGTATGGGTCACTCTATGCCATCCCTCAGTACATGGACCCCGATTGGCCGGCTCTGCAGCTTATTCAACTATGGCATGTGTCGGGTTGAATTATGTTGGACATGTATTCTGCACTATCGTTAGGTGGTGCGGGGTCATCACTTCCCGGCTCCAGGTTGTTGGCCACTATTTTTTGGATGTCAGTGACCAGTTAGGAGGTTGTTGGGGAGGCTGCTCTTTATAGGTTGCTTGTCTTCTTGGATCCAACTGGTCTTTGTGTCAAGGGCGCAATGTGGTCCCCATATTGCTTATGCGAAATACTTATTTTTGTCGATGTAAGTTCCAGAAGTAACTCACGAATGCACACCTTCATACATTTTGAGTTTAAACATCGTGTCCTACCTTCCACGCAATCTTAAAAGTTCTTGGTCGAATTTTCTTAGGGTTTCTTTCCATGAGCCCTTCTTTGGGAAAAACACTTACCAATTCCAGGTGGCTCTCACTACTAACTAATTTATCAAAAGAGACTAGTGAAACCTCCCTACTGCTATTTCCCATCTTCATTTTTGTGACACCTGTCAAAACTAGATGAGACATCAATGAAGTAAAACGGTGGGATGCTCAACAGACATATATGGAGAAATGACTAAGGTACGATGCATAAGCCAACATGCGAGGAGGGGGAGGAGGGTTTATATGATGAGAAAGGCAAGAGAAAAGGCGAAAAAATGAGCAGGAAAGGGCAAATTAATGAAAAAAACATTTCATTGGCAGCCAAAGTGGGTAATCATTGCTACATGCATCTCCGTCGCCTTGTTTCGGTGATATGACGGGTTTTTCATTTCTGGCAGCAACAAAAAGGGTTCCTCGTCCCCGTCGACAACGGAAAAAAACATACTTCTTTTCCATGGGCAACGAATAAGGCTCTTCGCCTCTCTTGAAAATGAAAAGTTGGTCTTCGTTGGTGACGACAAAGACAGGGTGCTATAACTGTAATTTTCGAAATTGCGATTATATTTTCAAGACTTCATAAAATGGAAGTTATATTTTTTTAAAGAAATCCGCAAGAAAAACCGTAGGCCAATAACCGTAGGAAAAAGGACAGATCCTGATTTTTCCTGAAAGGGGGTTAGATCGTGCTGAAGTTTCGAAAAAGGACCAAATCAGTGAATTTGGACTCCCATGGCTACCATGCCTTCCTTTTATCTTGAGTAAGGCCAACTCCACCGCGCGACCCTATCCTATCCGTCCCCGTCCGTTTGGGGTAAAAGGGACAAATGAGACGGCCCAGCGCGCGGGCGCAAACGGATTTTTGTCCGCTTTGTGTCCGCTTTCGACCCATCCCCGACCCAAGTTTGCGCCGTTTTTGGGGTGAAACGGACAGCGCGCGGACAGGTGGGACGCGCGCGCTTGTCCTCCCCTGACCCACCTGTCGGTGGGAGAAACCAACCCCCCCCCCCACACGCCCATTTGGCGCAATTTCCCCCAAACGCTCCCACGTCCCTCCCGCCGCCCCCTCTCTCCCCCGTCCATGGCCGACTCCCCTCGAGTTCCGGCGGCCTGGCCGTCGACCCGCCACAAAGGTGAAGAAGAAGGCACCAAGGAAGTCAAGGTCGGAGTGCACGCCGGAGGAGATCACCAAGTTGAACGCGGAATCGGCGAAGAGGAGGGAACGGAGAGCGGTCGTCAAGGTCAATGCCGCCGCGGCCAAGTTCGACGCCCATCGCGATGAGCTGGAGGCCGCGCGGCGCAAAGCCGCGGCCGACGAGAAGGACCTCGTCAACAAAGCGCACGCCATCCTCATCCTTGGCATGTGCCGTCCGGCCGGGTTCCCTGCAACGGTCGTCGGCCCGGCGAGCACAGGCTCGTCGGTCGCCCGACCTACGCACTTCCAGTCACCGACGTCGCGCACCGCGCCCATGTCGCCTGGCTTGCCTCCGCCAAGGCACGACGGCCAGACCCGTTTCTCGGGGTCGCCGGACGTGGGCTTGTTCGTGCCGTCGACACCGCGCCCCGCGGCCGTCATCGACCTCAACTACATGCCTGGGTCCAGCAGCGGCGGCCGGCCGGCCATCGAGATGCAAATAAAGCAGGCATGGGCACCGTTCACGGGCACCATGTCGGCCCCCCGCGTCTTGTTTGACGGAATGCCAACCCCAATGCCAACGGTCGACGACCCCTTCTACAACCAGTACATGGAGGACGTGATCTTCGAGGGTGGGCATGCCCGTACCTACGACCTCGAGGAGACCCAAAGTCAGGATGGTTGTGCCCAGTACGTGCCCGATGAAGAGGCCGACGACTGTGCTGACTACAACCATGGTGACTCATGGCATGAAGACGATGACATCTATGTCGAAGGTAATGGTGATGAAGAAGAAGGCAATGACGTTGATATTAGTGGCGAGCCATTGTTCATCGACGAGCTCACCCAAAGAGCGGAAGCACAAAAGAAGAGGAAGAGCATTCGCACGGGTTCATACACACAAGATGAGGACAAGTTGATTTGCCAAGTTTGGATGGAGATTAGCCAAGATCCGAGGACCGGCGCGCAAAAAAAGGGCATTATTTTTTGGACGAGAGTCCACAAAACATTCCATAAAAGGAAGATGTTTGAGCCCTACCAAATTACAAGCAACCGTGGCATCGGCTCGATTCAAAAGAGATGATTGTTCATCCAACAAGAGTGCAACAAGTATTGCGCGGCATTTGAGAGCGTTGAAGCACGACCCGTGAGTGGTCTCGGCGTTGGGGGCATGGTATGCTCTCCTCTTCCTAGCCCTTTCCTTGCTACGACGATGAGACTTCTGGCCGTGTATATGTTTGCATGTTCACCTATTGTTGATCATGTGGTGTAGGCATTTCAATCCTTGGAGGCATTCAAGGCCCGGCACAACGACAAGCCATTCACTCTAATGTATTGTTGGACGATCATCAACAATTGCCCTAAGTTCAAGGACCAATACCGTGAACTACAAAGGAAGAGAGGACTGAAGACGGCCAAGTTCGCCGGAGGTGGAGATGGCGAGGCGTTGAAGAGGCCGAGGGGCAAGACCAACTCCAAGATTGATGGCATACGTGATGCCTCATCCACGGCATTGCATGACACTTTGCATGGTATGATGTCCCAAAAGGATGTGAGGGACGAGAAGGAGCGGCAAAGCAAGGAGGAACAAATCAAGCAATACCTAGACCTTCAAAGAAAGAAACTTGAGATGAAGGAGGCGGCCAAGAGGAGGAAGATCGACATGGAGGAGGCGGCCCAGCAAAGGCAGCTCGACATGGAGGAGGCGGTATGATGAACCGGGGCCGCTGGCCTGAACTAGGGCTTGGCATTTGAAACGTTGCTTTTGGCTTTTTAAATAGACACGGATAGGATGAAGCAAATGGATGCGGCCATGCCCTGAGCGCACGGCCACCGCATCTCAGAACACGCCTCGACACGATCCTAAATTCCTATCCAAACGGACAGAATCCGGACAAAACAAACATTCGTTTGGGGTCGCGCGGTGGAGTAGGCCTAACAAAGTACGCGCAATCTTGGCTAGAGCTCCAGCCCCAGAGGACACAACTCGGTGCCTGGAGGTTGGTGGTGTTACTGTCACGTACGGTACCATGCACCCGTGCGTGCTATGATCACATACCTTATCTTCTCTATGCAAGTACATGTCTGTTAGCTCGAGAGTCGAGACAGTACCGATGCACATGCACGCTTGCATGCACAACCAAGAAATGAAGCATATATGCAGGCCTTGCAACACGACAACGCATGCGACAGACGGAGTAAAGAGTGGCAGACACAGCTCACAACAGATGGTTCATGGCATGGACTTTTTTTTTGAAACGGAGGCAAAAGATTTGCCTCATATATTAAATAAGGAGAGAAGAGTTTGTTACAACATACACCCAAAGTGCGGCATGACAATTATTCTCGCAATAAAAAGGACCCTAACTTCTTTGCCCCGGCAGTGATCCAAAGGTTTGCCTCGTCGACGATGGTGTTGAGTAAAGTTGGCGGAGGTGCGCTCTTATGCCGAAACATTCTTGCGTTTCTCTCATTCCAAATGACCCATGAGACAAGCATGGTGATCGAGGCCTTCACTTTTCGGTTGGTGGTGCCCACGGTGCTCATGCTCGCCCACCATGCCTTGACTGAGTCGTACGAGCTCCACGCAGACGTGTCCATGTCGTGTATGAGAAATTTCTGAATAACCAAATTCCATAGCCTCAGCGTGAAGCGGCACCGGAAGAATAGATGGGTTCCACATTCTTGCACACCCCCGCACAAGGGGCAAGGGCCACAATTTGGCCAACCTCGCTTAGCCAGTCTGTCGGCGGTCCAAATTCGATCTTGCAGCGCGAGCCAAGCAAAGAACTTGACCTTTGGTGGGGCCCAAGGCTTCCAAACCATTTGGTCCATGGGGGAGAGGACCAAACCCAAAAATTGTGCCCTATAAGCAGAGGCCGCAGAGTAATGCCCAGAGTCCGAGTGTTTCCATATTATGTCATCCTCAGCAAGCTCGTCAAGATGCACCTCATGTAGAAGCATCCAAAGGGTGAAAAATTGGGTTACATGTTCGGTGGAAGCAACCGCAGGCGGCCTGATTTTGAGGATCCACGCGTTTTCCTTGAGGGCCTCCCGTACCTTCCAATGTTTCCGCGATGAAGACTCGTAAATGAGAGGAGCAATGTCCTTGGGCTTGCACCCAAGAAGCCAAGGGGATTCCCAAAAGGGTGTCCTCGCCCCATTCCCAACCTTGATTGTGGTGCAAGCGTAGAAGAAGTTGAGATCTTCCTTATCACACGGGTTACCTCTCCCAACCCACAATTTTGTTGACTCCTTCCATTCATACCAAGGCCACCGTAGTATCAAAGCCCGCGCGAACTTATTGGTGTTGAGGACCCCAAGCCCACCATAAGCAAGCGGCCGACTGACAATGTCCCAGTTAACCTTGCATTTTGCCCCGGTTGTCTTGTCTGACCCGGACCACAGGAAGGCCCTCTCAAGCTTGTCAATGCTTTAAAGGATGGTAGGCTGTATGACAAGCGGTGTGATGAAGTAGATCACTTGGGAAGCAAGCACCGACTTGACAAGAGCCGCGCGCCCAATGATGGTGATGTTTTGGCCCTCATATGTTGTCAATCTGCTTGCCACCTTGTCCACAAGGAATTGCAAGTCAACGAGCTTTAGCTTCCAGACAGAGAGTGGTAGACCCAAATATCGCAGCGGGAAGGAGGCCCTAACAGCCGGCAACCCTTGGGTGATGCGCCCCAAGTCAAGGTTACCGCACCAAATCGGAACCATCGAGCTCTTATGGAAGTTGGTGCACAGACCGGTGACATCCCCAAAGCCTCTCAGAATAGTCGCAAGGTTGTCCACATCACTTTTGATCGGAGCTACAAACACAGCCGCGTCATCCGCATAAAGGGAGGTACGCACCATGACCCCTCTCCCTCGGAGCTTATGAAGCAACCCCTTTCTCGTTGCTACGTCAAGGATTCGTTGTAGAGGGTCAATAGCTATGACGAAAAATAGTGGAGAGACAGGGTCCCCTTGCCGCATGCCCTGACCGTGCTTGATGGGAGCACCAGGTACCCCATTCAAGAGGATCCTCGAAGATGAGGAACATAGGAGAGCCGCAATCCTCTCTCGAAATTTGTTTGGGAAACCTCGCCTCCGAAGGAGGTCAAGCAAATACTCCCATTTGACGGAGTCAAAGGCCTTGCGAATGTCCAACTTGAATAGGAGAGAGGGGGTCTTGCTCTTGTGAAGGCGCCGCGCGAGGTTTCAAACATACATGAAGTTGTCGTGGATGCTTCGTGTTTGGATGAAAGCACTTTGAGTGTTGGAGACGAGGGCATACATGTGCGGTCCGAGCCTGATGGAAAGCACTTTCGCAATTATCTTGGTGATTCCATGAATGAGACTGATAGGCCGATAGTCGACAATGCTCTCCGCCCCATCCTTCTTGGGAAGCAGTACAATATTCGCAGAGTTGAGCCAGTGAAGATTTGTTGTGTGGAGGGAGTCAAAGCTTTGAATCACCCTCATGAGGCTGTGCTTAATGATGCCCCAACACTTCTTGAAGAAGAGGCCAGTGAAGCCGTCCGGCCCAGGCGCCTTGTCACTAGGCATGCTATTTATCGCCTTGATGACCTCCTCCTCGGAGAAGGGAGAGTCAAGCTCGTGTAGGTCATGCGACTCCAGGTTGAGTTCCTCCCAATTGAAGTCCTTTGTGCTCGCGCTTCCCCTTTTCATTATATGCGAGAAATGCTCGTGAATTATTTTTTCCTTGGCCTTGTGCTCCGTCACCCACCCTTGATCATTCATGATTCGGTGAATGTGGTTTTTCCTCCTTCGCGCATTAACCCGACGGTGAAAGAACTTGGTGTTGGCATCACCTTCTCTGATGTTTGTGATTCTGGCACATTGCTTCTTGCGTGCTTTCTCGAGCACGGCCAGGCTTATTACCCTTCTCTTGAGCCTAGCCCGAAGGTCAAGCTCCTCGGGGGAGAGCAGCCTTCCCTCTTGAGCAATGTCGAGGCGGAGGATCACCAAGAGGGCGGCATGGAGATGGACCTTAGCTTTAGAGAAGAGACCCCTACTCCATCGAGAGAGGCGCATCGCTATTTTCTTTAGCTTGTGAAAAAGGATAATGTGTGGCTCGGTGTGCTCAACGGGCTCGACCCAGGCCTTTTGGATCACATCATTGAAGCCGGGCATAGAAGTCCAAAAGTTCTCAAATTTGAAAGTTTTAGGCCTCCTAGGACCCTTATCCTCGGCGAGCAAGAGTGGGCAATGGTCGGATAGGGACGAAGAAAGTGCATGGAGCATGTGGTCGTTGAAGGTGGTGTCCCACTCCGCATTGCAAAAGAAAGAGTCAAGCTTGCTCAGGGTTGGGTTTGCCCTCTCGTTGCTCCAGGTGAACCTCCTATTCTGGAGGTGGATTTCTTTAAGCTCACAACTATTGAGAGTTGCACAAAACCGGTTGATTCGACTGGTGTTAACATTCCTCTTGTTTTTATCCCTTGCCCGATAAATTTGGTTGAAGTCCCCGGAGGCGATCCAAGCGACCCCAACAGGCGGCTTCTGGCTAATGAGCTCGGCAAAGAACACGTCCTTAAGCGAGGGGTCGGTCGGGCCATAAACGGTTGTTATTTTAAATCTGACGCCCGAATCCCTGACACAAACCATGGCTGAGAGGCAGTAAGCTGTACAGGTGATGTTGGACATCTCCACCAAGATATCATCCCAGAGAAGGAGGATACCTCCCCTCGTACCATTTGCCAGGCGTTGCGCAAAGTTGCGTAACCTATGACCCCCCAAAAAAGCGGCCGTGAACTGGTCGATATTGTCAAGTTTTGTCTCCTGAAGACATACCACATGGCAGGAGCAGGAAGCAATGGTTGCGTTGACCGTGGACTGCCGATCCAGGCAGTTAAGGCCCCTAACATTCCAGCTCAAGAAATTAATTGGTTGAGCTAACATGATTTAACCACAAAGACCCTGGAGCATATGCACATAACATGAGCAGAGAAACCATAACAGTACTTGGCATAATGGTTGGAGCAGCAACATTGTGCTTGCACCCGGTTACAGTAGCGGACGCCATAAGTTGGAGAAGCAACTCCATAGACTTGATACAAGGTGTGTAGCTAGCACGCACACAAACTTCTACTCTAGGGATACATTGGACCCAGTACGCAGACACCCCTGGACATGCATTTGGTTGTACTAACATTTGAACAAGATCAGTCCCAGGTTTGAGCAACAACTACTTAGGTTGCAGCCTGCTGCAGCTCGGCCTGCTGATCAGCCCTCTCCAGGTCCAGCGCACCACCCCCGCCATGCGCCAGCAGGGCATCCTCCACAGCGTGCGCATTATCGTTGTCGAGCTTGAAAAGCCACCTCATGGCTGTGATCACCTCCGGAGACAGGTGCTCTTTGAAGCGTTCCGCGAAGGCATCGAGGGCCGCAGTAGTTACATCCTCACCATCCTTCACGATGCCGAGAGAGCGGCAGACCAGAATTTCTGCCGCTCTAGCCACCGGCGTGGCCCTGGGGTGGCTTGCCGCCCGCGTCTTCTGCAACGAAAGAGCGCCGCCAACCCTGGAGATAGTCACACCAGCCATGGTTTTCCTGCGCGCAGCAGGAGCTCGGGGTGGTGTTGGTGCAGGGGTGGGTGTTGGCAGGATGGCTTCCTGGCGATCTTCAAACAGGGGTGCAAGGCACTGGAGGCCGACCGCGCCACCACCACCAGCAGCAGCCCTACGATACCGCACAGGCGAGGGAGTGCGGCACAGCAGCCCACATGACAGCAGGGGCGGTGTTGGGGAGGCCTCAAACCCCGGAGGCCTGGAAGGCGATGGAACAGGCAGCAGCAACATCGAGGGCGAGCAGAGCTCGAGCAGCGCCTGGCTTGGCATGTCCGGCACGAGCATAGCTGACCGGGCTTCATTCCTCATGGACCTTGGAGACGGCAAGAGGACAGTAGTTGGCGACGGCGGAGGCGAGACTGGCGGCATGAGGCTCTCCTGAGACCGACGCCGGGCAGCGCTTGGCGAGGGGTGCCGCGCGATGCTGCGCCCGTGTTCAGCATCTAGCGGCAAGGTCAGCAGGGGCTGCATCTCCAAGACACGGGCCGCGTCCGCGCTGGAGGAGCCGGAGCCCAGCAGGACGGCAGGCTTGGGCGGAGCTGCATCAGCAGCGCGGCGACGGCTGTCGCGGTCACGACCAGCATCATCCCGGCGGTCCTCGCGCCCAGCACCGCGACCATGGTCCTGCGAGGCGTCTCGCGGCTGCCTGGAAAGGCTGCGCCTGATGCGCGTGCCCCACCCATCCCTGTTGCGCGAGCCGTCGCGCCCCCTACGGTCCCTGTCGTCACGGCGCCTGTCTTGGTCTTCGTCACGGTCACGCCGGTGGTTGTTGTCGGGGCGGGAGAGGCGCTCCCGCGGGTCTCAGGCCTGTCGTTCGCCGTCGACGATGCCCTTCGTGAAGTTGTATCCCTTGGACACAATCCTGGGGCCTTGCGTTGGGTCCTCGTGGATGGAGAGATGGATGATGACCCGCCGCTCCCGACCACGCCGACCGAAAGCCGGTTGGTCGCCCGCACGTGCCGCCAGGGTCACCCAGTTGACACGCAGGACGTTGGCTGGAGACGCAGTCCACGCCCAGATCGCCAGCACCTCGCAATCCGTCTTGAGCCTCGAGGCTGGTTCGATGTAGTCGATGGAGCAGCCCTTCCCAATGGCCTGCGCGACGGCGGGCTCGTCCCACGCCTGCAGCGGGAGTCCGTCCAGACACAGATGAACATGGTGGACGAGGTCGACGCTCCTGGAGTGAGCTTCCAAACTCCAAGGGCAAAGTTGCAGCCTCGTCTCGCGGAACGGCAGGCCCCGGCGCCCCGTCGCGTCGACGCAGTGATGCTGGTGGAAGAACCTGAGGAGGTAAGCCTCCGGGAAGTGCTTGACAACTGAGACGTCATCCGTCAGAGCGCCCAGCTCGAAGGCGATGGCTGCGCCAATCTCCTGCGTGCTTGCCGCAGGTCCCTGTCAAGCCACGCAACCATCGCATGCGAGCCCAGCAGCGCAGCCTCCTGATGCATGGCCGGCGACCCGTGGATCACCGTGAACACCTCCGTAGGCCTCTGCGAGTGGTCGCCAGACCAGGCCATGGCAGGGACGAGGCGGGGCGATGCCGTAGGCAGGGGGCGGCGGCTGAGCGGCGCACGCACTGGGGACGGATGCAGAGGACGCATGGACGAGGCACCCAGACGAAGATGCGGAGCCGGTTTGTTGGAGCAGAACTTTGCACGGTGGCCTGGTTGGAAGCAGCCGCGGCAGACAATCTGGTTTCTGCACTTGGCTTGGCGATGGCGGGGCATAAGGCAGCGAAAGCAGAGATGTTTAATCCACTCTGGAGTGGGCTGGCGGGGCTTCAATGGCGCGTCTGGCAAAGCCGTCCAGCGCGGCCGACGGGACGCGACGGTGACCCATCCCCCCGCGTCTGCAGCCTCGAGCCCCGCGGGCGCCGCGCGCGTTGAATGCGCATCCAGAGCACGGCCGCCCACGCCTTGGACGACCTCGGCCCAGCTACTCGAGTTAATGCGCGCCCCCTGGCCAGCGGCCACTGCGAGAGCATTGAAGAGGGGGGCAGCTTGCCTGGACTCGCCGCGTTGCAACTCAGGAGGCGTCTCCGGAACCACGGACACCTCATGCGGGTCGCGCGGTGGCCGACCAGGAGGCGGAGGGGGAGGGGTGGCTAGTTCCCGATCCAGATCTCGATTCAACACAGAGAAGGGCCGTTGCCCAATAGGCCGGGGGGAGGGGAAGCCCCAGAGCAGCGAGGGCGGGGCAAGGCCTAGTCGCGGGAGCCACGGCGAGCCAGATTGGGTGGCCAGCGGCGCCGGAGCGGCAGCCGCCAGGGAGGGCTGGTGGACTACGGTGGTGGGGCGGCGGCTATCGCGAGAGCGCGAGCGGGGACGAGCCATTTTTGCCATTTTGTATCCGTTTCTTAGGCAATTAACGTATATGGCATGGACTTGGACTGCAACGGATAAGAACTCTCTTTTCTTTGAATGAGGGACGAGGGAGCGGGACGCATGAAGCGCCAACTTTTCATCTCAAACAAAGGTGACGTATACGGCTAGCAAGAGAACCATGCATTCACCACATAAACCTCCGGATGGGCTTTATTACACGAGAAATACGCCCACCTACGGGACAACACGTACTTACTCTTTACACAAGAACACACCAGGACCAGGTTCACCAGCTAGCTAGTGCTAGTCTAGTCAACACCGTTCCTTCCACACTAAGACGAAATCACGAAGGTCACCGGTAACACTAACGACAATCATGAGCAAAGCTTAGCTACTCTACTAAGATATTTAGGTTGGCTGAAGATATTCAGGGGCACTTGGTCTTGTTGCCGTGCGTGGTCCAGTCGGTGTAGCACTTGCCGCAGGTCTCCTTGTTGCTGGCCGTGCCCGCCGGCACACAGCGGCACACGCTGCAGCACTTGAGGCACGCCCGGCTGCACAGCTTCGACCGCGAGTTGGCGCTGCACCGCAGGTTGCACGCCCACCCACAGTCTGCATCACACGCCATGGAATGAACGAGCACATTTTCTCTCATCTGAAATACGTACTCCGATCATAGGGCAGATTTGATACCTTTAGAGGGGTCTACGATGTTGTGGGGAGGAGGCCCGAGCGGAGCAGCAGCCGGAGCAGGAGAGTCGGCAGCCTATCCACCACCCAGAGGAGAGGACAAAATCAGCCATGTATATTGTATGCATTGTCGCATTGAGTACTTAGACAGAAGGCACCCTTAACTTACCTTGATGGTGCTGAGTAGGAGGAGAGACGCCACCAGCGCGGCCACCGCAAGCTTGCCGAGCGCCATGGCTCCTTCCTCTCGAGTCTGAAGAGCTTTCCTGAGCTGTGTGGTCTCTTTGGGTTGGGTCTGTGTGATGGTTAAATAGAGCAAAGCTAAGGGTTTAAACACTTTACAGGCTTGCGCTGTGGAAGGGGAAGTGATGGGTGGTGGCCAGGTTGGCTCCTTGCAAGGGCGTAAATGGTCTGCGGTCGCGGCAGTGCAACTGCACTTGCCCAATGGCCTTTGACGCGTACCACCACCGTTGCCTGGCTGAGTGGCGTAAATGGGCTTAATTCGCCCTGCTCACGGGGCGCCACACCTGCCCTGCCCTGCCCTGCCCTTGATTACAGATAGATAAACACACGGGCTACCCCGATTGCGTTCTGTATAGCACACCTAGGATTCTCTCCACGTCCACGATCGTGTGGAAATTTGGTCCTCCTGTCAAGCAAGCCTGCTGTCGTTGAGGCCTGGGCCGCACGGTGCGTCGTTTGATGAAGGGTGAGCGAGACAAGGGAATAGGACGGGGGAGCAGAGCAGAGTGGCGGGCGTACGAGCGTTGAGCTGCATTCCACTTCCACCGAGGGGCGGGGAGGGAGGGGGCAGAGCGTGCGTGATGTGGGCAATGCCGCGGTGTGGGGACGAGCGGGCTACACTACAACCCATGTAGGAGGAGACCTCACTCTGCCCCTAGGATTTGTCTGATCAAGTTCTCGTAGGATCTTTTTAGGCATCTCCAACGCCGACTCTCAAACCTTCGGCAACCATTCGAATCATGAAAATCACCCAACGCGATTCGGGCGCCATTTCTTCCACAAACCGAAGACACACGTGAATAAGGTTTACGAAAGTCCAGACCGATCTCACGCCCGCTTCTGACCACCCCGACCCACAAAAAAACACGTCACCTCTCCCTCCCACGTTTTCCTTCCGATGCAGGCACTGCTCACCGCGCCGCATTCATGTCGGCCCAGAGCACACGAAGGCCGGCATTGATGACGTGATGTGACCGGTGGGAGGGAGGTCAGCGCTGACGGACGCGACCTCTCGACAGCCGCCGCTTCAATGCAAACGCAGGTTCCCGAGGAACGAACTCGAGTCGTTGCGCCGCAATGAAAGGGCTGACCGGCCCTTTGCATGGCCTGGTCGCGGCTATTTAAGCCGCATTCCGGCGCCGTCCACGTCGCATCCTCCTCCTCCTCCTCCTCCCCTCCCCGCCCATTTCCATCCACATCTTCGACAATGGGCAAGTCCTGGGCGTCGGTGCTGGCAAGTGGCTCCAGGGCGGGATCTGGCGGATAGTGGCGGCACCACCCTCGAACTCTGGGGTCGTCGTCCTCATCGGCTAGCGTGACTCAACACGGACGAAGATCATCATCTCCGCCGACGAGGTGGACTAGTAGCCGCCGCCACCGCCGCAGGCCGCGCCGACGGTGTTGCGCTAGGTCTACGACGGCACCGACGGGAAGTCCACACCAACGGCTCGGCTCCGCCACCGGGGGTGCTCCTCCCCGTGAAGCCGGAGCCGACATCCCCTCCACGCTCTCCGCTGCCGCGCAGCCACGGCGTCCAAATCGGACGCCGCGTGAAGGAAGAGCGATTCTCGCTACCGCCCTAGCGTGTCATGGAGGAGCGGCTCTCGCTACCGGCACGACCCATCATGAAGGAGGAGCGCCGCTCGCCGCCGTCATTTTCCAAGGCGTGCGGTCGCATTCTGCACTACCTCCGCGGTGACGACTCCTCACCGTTGTCCCGGAGCGCCATGATGGCGCAGGAGTACGCCGTCCGGGAGCAGCCCCGGCGGGACAGCCGCAACGCCGCACGTCGATCCAAGTTTGCGGACTCGGACGTCCCGCCACCACACATCGCGATGGACCCGGACCTAGCATACGCCCGGGCGCTAGACCGCTCCGTGATGATGTCGGAGACGGCCAAGCGCCGTCTCTCCGCCACCTCAACGGGGAGATGGCCAGGTAGGGCGAGGGATGGTCCCTCATCCTGATCGCTGTCGCCAACGACGCCTCCTCCAACAACCACCGCCCTCTCTCCATCCTACGTCATTTGTGGCCGCATTGCGCACGACGCAGGAGGGGGCAAAAAGGATCATCTGCGAGTGCCAGGCGGCCTCCAGGAAGCCCTGCCGTGACGTCGCCTCCTTCTGCCGTCCCAAGGCCGATGACTCCGACTCTGACGCCGGGTCGGGCCAGGATGATAGAGGAGGAGCCGCCGACCAGCCCGGCATGGACTACGAGGTCATCGTGAAGTATAAGATTGTTTAGGGTTTTATTTTTAGGTTTTTAGTTCACCGAACGAAATATTGTCTGATTTATGTACAAATTATGCTAGTTTCAATGAAATCCGCCATGTTTATATCAAAATTCATCAGGTTTGCACGAATTCCGTCTGGTTGGTTGGAGTTGTTGTCAAAATATATGAGGCTACATTTAAATGCGTCCTCCCGCATCCGTGTCCGTGGACTCCCTCCTCCCCCCTTCCCCGTCCGCGAACGAATGCAACAGGAAATTTGTGGGTTTCCGTTAAAGATGCCCTTAGTGAGCAGGGAGTATCATAAGTTAATATCATGTGCTAGTGTATGATATTTCCCGGTATAATATTGTCGCCTCATTAATTTATGAGTGTTGAAGACACCGTTCTGCTGATTTCTGCACGATTCATGCTGGCAATCGAGATTACCCAGGCGGGTATTGGACTCCCATCCCCGTCCCCATCCTCCTACCCATCTGCGGGGATAAAAATAGTCCCATCCCCATCCCCGTCCTTTTTTTATCCCCATGGAAAAACCCATACACGCAATCAACAACAACATCTGATAGCATTTCCGTAGAAGAATAGTATTTCAGCACAATAAATAATATGTTGTGGCTAGGTTAGGACTTTTTAGGGCTTTTTGGCCAAAGGGGTGGGATGGGTGAAAAATTGGGTGAGTAAGGGCGGGAATTACATGGGGTCTACTAATTTTAGTGCCTGCATGTAAGGACTTCACGGGTAAGGCGGATAACGGGCACGGGTAATGTCATGGAATTGTCACGGCAGATGTCCTAGTGTGAGGACTTAGTCGTGGAGACATCGCACTAGGTTAACTTAAAGGGGTTAAATGGGACAAAGGACACAGGAGTTTATATTGGTTCGACCCCTTGCGGTGAAGGTAAAGGCCTACTCCAGTTGAGGTGTTATTGCTTATGTCTCGATTACCAGGGAGCGAATACGCTTGACCTAGCTTTTGATCTATTCTCCCTTGCCCTAAACCGCCGCTGGGTCGTCCCTTTATATACACAGGTTGACGCCCATCCGCTTTACAGAGTCCCGATCGGTTCATATAACGTGTCTGGCTCGGTGACCTAACACACATGCCTTACAATACAAGTCATACATATATGGCGGTTTACGCTTTATGGGCTTTAAGCCACCTCTGGGCCTAGGGCCTTTTAATGAATCTTCATAATGAACCACCATCTTCAGCGTCTTTATGGGCTTTGTCCCGATAGATCGTCGTGGATTAACCCTGCCCCTCCTGGGCGGGTTAACCCAATAGTTACATCCCCAACATTAGGCCCCAGGTTGATCTGAACTTGTTCATGTCAATCTTCAACACTTAGGGAAAAAATCCTTCTTCACTTGTTCTTCAAAATATATTGTAACCCGCCATGATGTCATCTCCTGGAATTACGGAAATCCGCCATGACATCATCTGCCATTAATTTCGCACAAGACACATCATATCTTAACGGATCTTTATCTTTAATTAAGCACTCCAAAAATCGAGGCATTGAAACGCCTGGATAATCATCTTTTGGCCTCCTCGTTTCTCATGCCTGCCTACTGACCCTTTCCTTATAAATAGGCCCCGACAGCCTATCCATTCTCCCCCTTCTTTCCTTCTCGTCTTCCACCTCTCCCCATGACGCCTCTGTATGTCTGAGCCCTGCCATCGCCGCGAAGCTCATCGTCGTCCTCGACCTCGGCCGCTGGATCAACCTGACCGGGACCAGAGAAAAAACTGCAGCGCCTCTCTATTGCTCAGTGGTTCCAGTGAGTACCTTATCTTCTCCACCATAGATCTTCATTAGGGGTTTCTTCAGTTCTTATGAGTTCATCATTGTTCTTCATCACGCTTCTGTTTAATCCTTACTTTGATCTAAAACTGGCCTTTGAAATATGCAGAACCTGTTTCAATCCTTTGCCTTAATCACCGAACATGCCTTTTAGCTGCAGAAATCTCACCAATGTGTTAGTTCCTGCACTGCTGCAATATTTAGGTTTTAATTTATTTTCCTTTTCTGCACAGTGCTAGATCCAAATACCCTGCTCCAGTCTGTAAAACTTGTTTATTCAACACTTAGCAGATTTCACACTTTGACAGATACCAATCTGATCATGGCGGCTTACATCACCGGTTCTCACTAGCCATATGTCATTAGGCCCCATTTAAGCCACCACTCTGAATACACTGCCACGCCTTACTTCCGGCTTAATAAATTAATTTAAAATAGCAAAAACTTTTCTTTCTTGCAGGCATCTTCCTTCACAATGCCACCAAAGACAGTCACTTCATGTAACTGGGTTCCTTCCATTGTCACTGAGAACATGCTCAAAGACTTTGTCAAAATTGGCAATTTACCAGCAAAAAATGTCATGCATTGGCGCGTCCCAATCCAGACGAAGAACGACCTCAACCAAAGGATGATGATGTCATTGTTTTCACTAGCCGCATGAACTGAAGCTTCTCACCGCCCGGCTCTAAATTTTTCTGAGATGTTCTGCACTTCTTTCAACTCCATCCGCAAGACATCGGACCCAATTCCATGTCAAACATCTACAAATTTCAAGTCTTCTGCGAAGTATACCTTCAAGAGGAGCCCAATGTTGGACTTTTCAAAGAATATTTCTATTTGAACCGCCAAAATGAGTTCACGAACGGACCCAGTTTGGAACTTGGCGCAATCTCAATTCAACGAAGAAGATATGCTATCTTCCCTTATGCTTGCTTGCCAGGTCATCCCAAGGATTGGAACCAGACATGGTTTTACTGCAAAGATACCTCTCCAGCTGACGAGAATCCATTGCCGGGTTATCGTGTCGAGCGCCTGGACCCAAAGCATCATCTTCTTGAAAAGCTTACCACTACCGAACGTGCAAAGCTTGCTCCTACCATTGCAAAGGTTAAAGCTCTGCTGGGAAATGGGTTAACTGGCATTGATTTGGTTCGGTGCTGGGTTTCTTGGCGAATCATACCCTTGAGTCGCCGACCCAACTTAATGTGTACTTACACTGATGGTATAAAGGATCCGCTGCGCCACAGCTCTGTGTGCTTAACTGATGAGGCAATCAACGAAATGGGCAAGTCCCTTGTGAATGAAGATTCGGAAGATTGCAGCAAAGTGGGTCTGAACCCTTTCTGCAAACTTAACCCACCACCGGATGTGAGTCTCCAAACTCACTTACTTTTACCTTATTATTCAAATAATTTATTAACTCAAGCTTTGATGACCTTCACAGGCTGAATCTGATTTTTGGAAAAATAAATACGACCATGAAGCTGCCAAGAAGGCCAGGGCTGCCAAGAAAGCCGCCAAGAAAACCACTAAGAAAAATAAGAAGAAATCAAGCACCTCCGACATGTTTGAACTGGATGACAGTTCTGAGTTGGAGGTAGCCCTTAACTCCCTTGGCTCCTTTTCAACTACCTTATTGACACTGATTATTCTCAGGATGACACGGAGGCGAGCCAAGCAGCTGAAGAAGAGAGTATTATTTCGTCTAACTTAGAGCCTTTGCCAAGACAAAAAATTCGATGGGTAACCTGGAAAGTAAGCTTTTCGCACCCCTTAGCTCATTTGGATCCTCACTTTCTTTTGAAGCAATAGCAGCACGAGAGTCGGCGACAAACTCAGACCAACGGAGGTGAAGAGTTATCGTCCGGCTTATCAAATACCCCAGCTCCACGAAAACGGCAAAATGAGGTCTTTCCAAACTTAGCTCGTTCCCCTAGCGGGTCTCATTCGTCAGCCACTTACTCTTTCCGATTCAAACTATCAGGAGGTTTCTCGCTCTTCCTCCGGTGACTCATCTCAAACCCAGCTACCGGATTTCAAGACTGCCCCTAGGTAACATCTCTTTTGTTTTCTATCTCCTTATGCTCTTATACTTGTATTGATCTCTCATGAACCATGAAGTGGAAGCAAAGCCTAACAAGAAGGCAAAGGTGACCAAGCCGGTTGAAGATCCTAAAGTCCCTGAACCGGAGAAGCAAGTCCCAGCATCAGATGTTTCTGAAAACAACCAAAAGAACCTGCCCATGAAGCCCCACCAGAGATTCCTGACCTTTCCGGTGACCAGAAAAAACTCAATCCTTTGAATACTGAATCATCAAGCCCACTTAAACCGTCGGAGACACATGCCGATGATGTTATGATTACTGGCACCGGCTTTACAGAACAGGGAAATCCAACTGTCTTGGCCAAACACTTCGCTAAACAGGAGTTTATTGAAAAGCGAAAAGTGAGATTTGTTGTTGCCCACTATTCTCAATTGAGCAGCAGTGAAGTACTCTCTAGCTACCTCAACCATGTACATACCAGCCGCGATCTTGAAATCGATATGGTGAAGCAGATGCATCAAAAATATGAGGTATGAATTCCGGCTTAAGTACATTATGCATATCCCGTCAGCCCCCAAGTCTACTGTGTATAATAGAATTGCATATGATGTAGACTTTAGAATAGCAATGAGTATAAACCATCTTTGAGAAAAAAGCCGTCTTTCACTTAAACCGAGTTTTAATGATCAACATTGCATCCGTAGCCCCCAAGGGCCAGTTTAATCGGCATGAATGAACCGATACTCATCATTGCTTAAAGCTCAAAACTTACTCATGTAGCCCCCATGAACCGGCTTTGTCTGCGGCACTGCCGAGTCAATCCAAAGTAGTAATGAAATATGAGCAAATATGCATTAGCCCCCAAGTGCTAAGTACTATTGCTTGCAAAGTGCTTGGGACTTAGTCATATAAACCGCTGTAGGAAGAACTGTTCAGTAAGAATTAGCCCCCAAGTGCCAAGTGTTGTTGCTTGCAAAAGGCTTGGGACTTATATTCATGTAACCTAGATATAAATGTGTTTGTAATCTGTGTTTTTACAGGACGCCACTACTAAACATCAATCACAATTGACTGATGCAAAAATCTGGCTGGAGAATCAAGAATCTGAGACCTGGAAAGCGGATTCAAAATTCCAATTTAGCATGGCTGAAACGGAAAAACTGAAAACCAATTTTGAGGCTGAAAGAAATGCCTGGGCTGAGGAAAAGACTGTTGAAAGAAATGTGTGGTACCAATGATGTTGTGGTTGTTGTCGGGCTTCTCGACCAATGTCCACACTTGATTTCTCTCAAAGTTGTGTAGCTCTTCATGCATGGCATTTATCCAATCTGGATCTTCCAATGCTTAGAGATGAATGAATAATGTTCACAAAAATTAGCCAAACAAGATTTAGAGTGAGTGATTCTCCCGTTTTGGATATCATTGTAGATTTGCTCGACGGGATGGTCTCTCGCGACTCTTGCTCGTACTCGTGAGAGCTTTTGTTTTGTTCGGGGTGGAACATCTTCTCATCATCTTGTCCTTCTTCATTGTTGACGTTGTCATTTCCTTGTCGGGGTGGAGAAGGAGGTTGACGAGGTTCATATTGGTGTACTTCCTCATTTTCTTCATCTTGGTGTGTCCCACTTGTGGATGCTTCCATATCAACTCTTGGTTCACCTTGTCGTGAGGTAGAAGCTTCCACTTGGATGGACGAGGTACTCTCCTTCACCTCCATTGGACGGATCTTGCCAATAGACAAGTCTTGGATTGCTTCCAAAGGATCTTTATCTCCTACATCAATTGGCAATTGCTCTACTTGTGAGCCGTTAGATTCATCAAACTTCACATCTACCGTCTCTTCAACCTTTTGGGTGAGATTGTTGTAGACACGGTAAGCGTGAGTGTTTGAGCCATAACCAAGCAGGAAACATTCATGAGATTTAGGGGCAAATTTGGAACAACGATGCTTATCAAGAATGTAGCACTTTGAGCCAAATACTCGAAAGTATCCAACTTGGGGTTTGTTACCGGTGAGGAGCTCGTATGCCATCTTGCCGAGTAGCTTGTGAAGATACAAGCGATTTGTTGCATGACAAGCTGTCTCAACCGCTTCCGCCCAAAAGTGTTTTGGAGTCTTGTACTCATCAAGCATCGTTCTTGCCATCTCAATAAGAGTTCGGTTCTTCCTCTCAATAACTCCATTTTGTTGAGGCGTGTACGTAGCCGAGAACTCATGTGAAATCCCTTCTTCGTCAAGAAAGGTATCCACATTTGCGTTCTTGAACTCTGATCCATTGTCGCTCCGAACCTTCTTGATCTTCACTTCAAATTGATTTTGGGCCTTACTAGCGAAGTTTTTGAAGATCTTTTGGACCTCCGATTTACCATCAAGAAAGAACACCCACGTAAATCTTGAAAAATCATCGACTATGACTAGACCAAATGAGTTACCACCAAGACTCTTGTAGGCATTGGGACCAAAGAGATCCATGTGAAGTAGCTCAAGCGGTCTTCTCGTGGTCATGATGTTCTTCACGGGGTGGCTTCCTCCAACTTGTTTTCCTCCTTGACAAGCACTACAAAGTCTATCCTTGTCAAATATAACATCTTTTACTCCAAGGATATGATCACCTTTAATAAGCTTATCAAGATTTCGCATGCCCACATGACCTAACCTTCTATGCCACAACCAACCTCTCGAGGATTTAGCAATTAGGCAACTTCTAGGTTGAGCCTTTCTAGTGAAATCAACAATATATAGATCACCTCTACGTGTACCGGTAAAGACCATTTTATGATTATCTCTACGGAACACTTGGCAATCTACTTCAGTAAATAGGACATTGAAACCAAAGTCAGCAAGTCTAGATACGGAAAGTAAATTGTAGCCAAGAGATTCAACGAGCATAACATTTTGTATAGAGCTATCATGTGAGATGGCCACCTTACCAAGGCCAACCACCTTACCCTTTGAGTTGTCACCAAAAGTGACATACTTTCGAGGGTCGTCGTTTTCAGCAAGCTCACGAAACATATCTTTGTCTTCGGTCATATGATCGGTACACCCACTATCAAGAACCCATTGCTTTCCTCCAGTCATGTAGCCGCAAATATTTGCCATAAGACCAAAGTGTATCATAGACTCATTGAGATCAAGGTCACTATCATCATCCTCATCATAGTATGCATGTTCAACATCGTCTTGTGAAGGATCAATTCCTAGAGAGAGCAATTCATTAGATAAATGGTCATCACAATAGTCATCTTTATGAATTCTAATGGCTTCGGAGATGATATTGCTAATGATTTCAACATCACCTTTGGAACTCGTAAGATTAGTAAGCTCAAATAGACAATCACCAAATTTGGGATCATTGGAACTCATCTTACTCAAGGCAATATACTTATGAAGGATCTCATCTAAGTTTTTCAAGGAATAGTTTGGAAATTCTTCCTCAAGGAATCTCCATATGGTGTAGGCACAATCAAGAGCAGGCAAGCTAGCAAGCAAGTTTCTAGGCAAACCTCTAGTGATGAAATTGACAGTTCTAAGATTATGGATCATGTCAATAGACTCATCAAGGGTAGGATGCAAAGGATCAACATGAGGTGCATAAGGGCTAGTAATGTACTTGTTCAAATGATATTCATTGAAAATCTCAAGCATCTCAATTTTCCACTCGTGAAAGTACTCTCCATCAAGAATAGGCACTCTACGTCTAAGACTCCCCAACGTAGACTCATCCATCTTCCTCCAAAGGTGTTTAAACCAAAGCAATGGAGACCAATGCTTTGATACCAATTGAAAGGATCAAGAAGAGGTGTCTAGAGGGGGGTGAATAGACTCTTAACAAGAAAAAGTTGCAGTTTTTATTTTCTTCAAGTTAAGGTAGAGTTTTAGCACAAGTTCAAACATTCACAATACATATCAAGCAAGCATGACAAGAGTATATGAGCAGCGGAAAGTAAAGCATGCAATTTGCAAGAATGTAAAGGGATGGGATTGGAGTGTGCAAACGCAGTTGGAGACACGGAGATTTTTGGCGTGGTTCCAATAGGTGGTGCTATCGTACATCCACGTTGATGGAGACTTCAACCCACGAAGGGTAATGGTTGCGCGAGTCCACGGCTCCACCCACGAAGGGTCCACGAAGAAGCAACCTTGTCTATCCCACCATGGCCATATCCCACGAAGGACTTGCCTCACTAGGGTAGATCTTCACGAAGTAGGCGACCTCCTTGCCCGTACAAACTCCTTGGTTCAACTCCACAATCTTGACGGAGGCTCCCAAGTGACACCTAACCAATGTAGGAGACACCACTCTCCAAAAGGTAATAGATGGTGTGTAGATGATGAACTCCTTGATCTTGTGCTTCAAATGATAGTATCCCCAACACTCAACTCTCTCTCACAGATTTGGATTTGGTGGAAAGATGATTTGAGTGGAAAACAACTTGGGGATGGCTAGAGATCAAGATTTATGTGGTTGGAGTGGAATATCTTGACCTCAACACAACTGTAGGTGGTTCTCTCTCAAAAAGTGTAAGTTGAAAGTGTAGGCATGTTCTGATGGCTCTCTCCATGAATGAAGAGTGGGTGGAGGGGTATATATAGCCTCCACACAAAAACTAACTGTTACACACAATTGACCAAACTCAGTGGGACCGAATCGGAAAACTCGGTCAGACCGACTCAGTTCATAATGTGACCGTTAGGCTTTTCGGTGGGACCGACATGATCAACTCGGTGGGACGAATGTGCTAGGGTTAGGGTAAAACCTCATCTCGGTTTGACCGATTACACAAACTCGGTGGGACCGATTTGGGTAATAAGCAAAACAGAGAGTTGGTCAGTCAAGCTCGGTGGGACCGATTGCATATCTCGGTGAGACCGCGATTATTGCAATAGGCAACAAAGAGTTTGCAAGCCCATCTAGGTGAGACCTAGACCCCATCGGTGTGATCGAATTGATTAGGGTTTGTGGCAATGGCTATGTCAAGAGAACTCGGTGGCGCCGGATGGAAAATTTTGGTGGGGCCGAGTTTGACTTTTGGTTTGGGACATATGTGAACATGGGAAAGTGGTTGAGGGTTTTGGAGCATATCACTAAGCATTTTGAGCAAGCAAGCCATTAAGCAATACCTCATCCCCTTTTAATAGTATTGGCTTTTCCTATGGACTCAATGTGATCTTGGATCACTAAAAGGTAAAATGTAGAGTCTTGAGCTTTAGAGCTTGAGCCAATCTTTTGTCCTTAGCATTTTGAAGGGGTTCCACATCTTCTTGTTCATGGCACTCCATCTGTTGAACTTATCTGAAATATACTAGATAAAAACATTAGTCCAACAAGAGATATGTTGACATTAATTACCAAAACCACCCAAGGAGCACTTGTGCTTTCAATCTCCCCCTTTTTGGTAATTGATGACAACATACATCAAAGCTTTAGATAAAGATATAGAGAATAACAAGTAAAGCTTTGAAAAGACATGTAACATGCATGGGCTCCCCCTACATGTGTGCATTCATGTCAATATGGCTAGTAAGAGCATGTGAATGCATAAACATGACAGAGCAAGCAATGTGTTACATGTATCTTGGCTAAATGCATCAGAGCAAATGATGTGAGTATATGAAGTTGTAACTTCATGCTCATGATTCCTTCTTGCAAACAATATGTACATTATCAAGAGATCCTCATGCACATGAGTGTGATGCATATACTTACCTTGTGGTCTTGAGCTAGCTTTGGAAGAGATGAACCTGGGTAAACAATGTTAGATAACACAAACACATCTACTAAGCAAAGCAAACAACAAACCATAAGAGTACCAAGATTGGGATGACATGTAGAGAGTGAATACTAGGTACTCTATTGTATATAGAAATGTCCCCAAAAGGTAAAGATATGCAAGGAATTCAAGGATTTCCTTCCCTAGCAGTCTTTCTCCCCCTAAATCTTGTATTGGATAATGTGTAAGTGCATCTAGTGCCCCTTAGTGATTTTGGTGTATTGAAGACTTATAGGTTAAGGGACTAATGCGTTTGTGAGTGTACACAGGTCTATAAGTCTATGAGGAGTTTGATATTTGCAGAGAAAGTCAACCCCTAAAAATGAAGTTCTTCGACTGAAGACTTTGGACTTCTGAAGACCTTCTGAAGACTTTGAAAGTGAAGAAATTGGTGCAATCCTGAAGACTTGGTATTCATTCGAGGAACATGAAGCATGAAGACTTTTGTTTTTATAGTTTCATTTTCTCTTTCTTGAGTCTTAGGAAATACCGTACTGTTAAAGGGGGTTGAGGAAATACTAAGGAAAAATTTCCATGTGATGCTCAACTCAAAATCCTACACCTACCAATCCCTTAGAGTGAAGCCATTGGAAATCTCATACAGTTCATTCATATTCTTCAGTGATAGAGACGAAGTTCTTCTGGTCTAAGAGGAATTTGTTCTGGCTGAGGAGTTAGGAATTCGCCACTGCGGATTGCCTACATAGTGAGGAAGATGATAGCCCTAAGGAATTTGATACTCAAAATTCCGACCATTGCTGTGCTGTGCGCTAGCTGTCCCAAATATCTACCCACCTAACGGTCATATCATTGAAGGGCATTTATGTCTTATCATGTCGGGTTGCTCCCTAGGCTATAAATAGCCGCCCCCTACAACCACTAGCTGGTTGGCTGCTCTGGGAGAAAATGACACTTATCATTTGAGAGCATCCCATCCTCCGAGGACTTTGAGCGAAAATTATCAAGTGAGGAAAACCCAAACCCAAACACCTACAAACCCCAAGTGATTGAGCATCACTGAAGAGATTGATCATGCGTGGATCCGATGCTTGTTACCTTTGAAGACTGTGCTTCTTCCAGATGGTTAGGCGTCAAGGTCTAGAGCATCCAAGAGGAATTGTGGATCGCCGAGTGACCAAGTTTGTGAAGGTTTGGAAGTCACCTGAAGACTTACCACGAGTGATTGGGCGAGGTCTGTGTGGCCTTAGCTCAAGGAGAATATGGTGAGGACTATGTGTCCGGGACTGTGTGTCCTCAGGTTTAAATACCTAGCCGCTCCAACCAGATGTACAACTGAGACAACAGTTGGAACTGGTCTACCAAATCATTGTCTTCACCAAGCTCACTGGTTCTATTTCCTCAACTCTTTCATTTCCTCATAACTGTGTTGAGTGCTGGTTCATATATGTGTTTGAAGACTTTTACTAAAGACTTTCTCAATTTCCTCAATTCAATTTCCTTAGTTCAATTTCTTCAGTCTGTTTGTCTTTATCCTGTGTTATCCTGTGCTTAGGCTTTCGGTACTCTGTGCTTATGTTCATTTCATCATGATGACTATGCTTGTGTTCTGTTATGTTTACTTTTGAGTACTTATTCCGCTGCTAGTAGTTCTTTGCTAAGGAATTTCCTCACCTGCAAATTCCTCAGTGAAGAATTCATAAAAATCGCCTATTCACCCCCCTCTAGTCGATATAACGCACTTTCAATTGGTATCAGAGAAAGGTACTCCGTTGTTCGGTGTGATTTTGGTTTAACCACCTGGAGTTTTAGGTATGTCGACCGCAGGTATGATCAAGGTCTCTACTGGGTGTCCTACCTTCAATGGGACGGACTACCCCTACTGGAAGAATAAGATGCGAATGCATCTTGAGGCAATTGATAACGATCTCTGGTATGTTGTGGAAAATGGTGTTCCCTCAGTCACACCTTCTTTGAATGCTGCTGATGTGAAGAGATTCAAGCAACTCGATTCTCAAGCGAAGAATATCATATGTGGCCATCTGAGCAAAGGACAGTATGGAAGAGTGAGTGCTTTGGAAACTGCTAAGCTTATCTGGGATAGGCTGTCCAAGGTGAATGAAGGAGTCTCAACAGATCATGACTCTCGAGTTGATGTTCTTCGCAATCTCTTCAACCGCTTCAAAAGACTCGACAATGAAAATGTTCAACAAACCTTCGATCGCCTAACTGACATCTCAAATGAGCTTCAAGCACTTGGTGCCACTGACATCACCGACCATGAGGTGGTGAAGAAATTGCTGAGATTGCTTGATTCCTCATTTGATACTCTGGCATTGATGATACAAGAACGTGCTGATTACAAGTCACTTGATCCCGCTGATATCCTCGAGAGGCTAAATACTCATGAGTTCCAGCTTGCTGAAAAGAGAGATCTCTACGGTTCGAGCTATGGGAGATCACATGCACTGAAGGCCAAGGCAGTATCTGAGTCCGAAGATGAAGACTCTGGTAGCAGCCTTGGTGATCCTGAAGAACTAAGCCATGATCTAGCACTGCTCGTGAAGAAATTCCAGAAGTTCTCAAGACGTGGTCGCTTTGGAAGACCCTCAAGGAGCAATGATTCCTCATCCAGTGACTACAAGAAGAGGCTTTGTCACAAATTCAAGAAACCTGGACATTAGATTCAAGATTGTCCTCAGTGGGAAAAGGAATCAAAGAAGAAGAAATACAAGGATTACAGTTCTGATGATGCGAAGAAAAAGAAGAATTCATCAAAATTTTCATCATCAAAATCCTCAAAGTCCCCATCTCACAAGAAGAGCAGCTCTATGAAGGCTCGGGCATTCATTGGCAAGGAAATGGACTCTGAGGCTGAATCTGAAGAAAATGAGGAAGATGAGGCATCTGAGGAGTCCGAATCTTGTGTGGCGAGCCTAGCCCTCGCTACTGCTTTCGTCAGCAAGTCTATCTTCAACACTGAAGAAAATGACCTCACCAACAAGGCTGATGAAGGCAATGATGACTACGCTCCCACCTATTGCTTCATGGCAAAGGGTGCCAAGGTACTCAAATATACCTCCTCTGAATCAAGTGAGAATGAATCTGATGAAAACCTTAAGCCCATCTATTCTAAACCTGCTAAGATTGCTGTAAAACAACAAAGGGCTTTTGAAAAGGTTCAAAACATGCTAGACAAAAGTGATGATATGTTGGGTGAAGAAATGGATCGCACTAAAGCCTTGACTGAAAATCTTCAGAGACTTTAGACTAGGTTTGACAACCTTCAAGGTCATCATAACACTCTCTTATCTGATCATGAGAAGCTTTCTTATGAATTTCTTCAAAGAAAGCAAGATCTTGAAAAGCTAAGAGTGAGTTATGAAGATCTTCAGAAGGAGCGCGATTCATTACTTGCTCAACAAATCAACGCTTCTCGGGAAGAATTTGTTCCTCTATGCTTGAAGTGCATTGAACGTGAATTTGCTAATTCTTCACCTGAATGTTCAAATGCTATTAATGTTTCAAATTCTTCATCTGCCTTTGCTATCACTAATTCCTCATATGAGGACACTGCTAGTATCACTGACGATGCAAGGCTGAAGGAATTGTACATGACATGTATGTACAAAAGCCTCAAAGGGCATCAGACTCTTTGTGATGTGCTTAAAAAGAAGATTCTCAACAGGAACCCTAGGAAAGAGGGTATTGCCTTTGAGAGGAAACTCAATGCTGATGGTACATATTGGAAGCCTGAGCAGTACCCCAAAACCTCATGGGTTGCTGCAAAGGGACCTCCAGTTGATCCATCTAACTTATCTGGCTTTGCATGTGAATCTCCTCGTTCTAATGATGAGTCATTTGACTCCAACTATAAATTGTTCAAAAATCAGAATGGTGAAATATTTGCTAGATATGTTGGCACTAACTGCAGGAACGATCCTCCTATGAAGAAAATCTGGGTTCCCAAAAGGTGCCTTGAAAGTCTTCAGGTGAATGTCCTCAGGACACCACCTATGAAGAATAGGAACCCCAGATCAAATTCTTCATATGGACCAAATTCCTTAAAAGGATCAAAGTCCTCATATGAATATCATCATGCTAATAACTCGGTTTTGCAGGGAAGAGCTAAGGGCTATGAATATGGGCATTATTCTTCTAATCATTATGTTCATAAGTCCTTGAAGAATTTCTCTTCTTATTCATATGCTTATCCTAACCCCTCTTATGTGAAACGAAATGGACTGGCTTCTATGCCACCTTTCTCGTATGGAGCTCGCAGAGTGATGAACTCTTTGCCACCCCTTCAGATATGGGTGGTGAAGAAAAAGAAGTAATCTCTTCCGCAGGGTCAGGTCTCCAGACGTACGTAATCGTCTGAAGAATTTTCTGGAGACCTGAGTGTGCCTGATAGGACGCATGCTAACCATGAAGAAATGAACTTTCATTTCTCACGTCCTCAAACTGCTTTATCTATTCTATTGCGTGATGAAATTGATCTGATGAATTGATGTCATATTCTTCACTGATGAAGTATATGAGTTCGTAAGCTGCACTAATTCATCTGCAGGATGATCAACCCAAAGCCACTAAGTGGGTCCTCGATAGTGGATGTACAAATCACATGACTGGTGACAAGAATCTATTGATGGATGCTCCATTATCTCCGTCGCATCTGAAGCATATCATCTTTTCTAACAAAGGCAAAAGTCAAGTATTGGGTCTAGGTAAGGTTGCGATCACAAAGGATCGACACATGGACAAAATCATGCTTGTCGAGTCCTTAGGATACAACCTCATGTCTGTCTCAATGCTTTGCGATCTTGATATGGTTGTGGTCTTTGGCAAGTACCATTGTGTTGTGGTTATGGAAGCTGACAATTCCAAAGTCTTCGAAGGCTTTAGGAGAGGAGACCTGTATATTTTTGATTTCTCTACAGGACCACAACCAGCCTTGTGCCTACTTGCAAAAGCTTCAGAAAGCTGGCTCTGGCATCAACGACTTGGTCATGCAGGCATGAGGAATTTGTACACGCTTGCGAAGAAGAAGCATGTCATTGGCATCGAGAATGTCAAATTCCTCAAGGATCACTTATGCGGAGCCTGTGAAGCTGGGAAGATGACAAAGGCTAAGCATCCAGCGAAGACTATCATGACCACCACTTGTCCATTTGAATTGCTTCACATGGATCTCTTCGGTCCTAACCATTATTCTGCAGTCTCAAATGAGGCATCTCAATATGGCTTTGTTATTGTTGATGATTACTCTCGATACACATGGGTACACATTGTTACTTACAAACATGAAGTGCAGGAAGTCTTCAAACGATTTTCCTCGAGGGCTTCAACCAACTTTGGTGTGAAGATCAAGCACATCAGAAGTGACAATGGAACCGAGTTCAAGAATTCTGGTCTTGATGACTATCTTGATGAACTTGGTATTACTCATGAGTTATCTGCTCCTTATACTCCTCAGCAGAACGGTGTCATGGAGCGCAAGAACAGGACTCTTGCTGAGATGGCTTGCACTATGCTTGATGAATACGAAACGCCTCATCGTTTCTGGATTGAGGCAATTGATATTGTGTGCCACATCATCAACAGAGTATATCTTCACAAATTCTTCAAGAAGACTGCCTATGAACTCCTCACTGATAAGAAACCCAATGTAAGTTATTTCAAAGTCTTCGGTGCTAAATGTTAGATTAGAAATCCTCATCACAACTCAAAATTTGCACCGAAAGCACATGAAGGTTTTATGCTTGGTTACGGAAAGGACTCGCACACCTACAGAGTCTTCAACAACGTTCTTCACAAGGTTGTTGAAACTATAGATGTGCGGTTCGATGAAACTAATGGCTCGCGAAGATTGCACCTACCTACTGTGATAGATGAACCAACACCTAAGGAAACTATCAAGTTCAAGGCTACTGAGGATGTCATTCCTACTTAAGAATCTGCTGAAGAATTCATTCCAGAACATGAAGAACGTCGAGCTAATGCACCTGAAGAAAATACTGAAGAAAATGGTGCTGAAGAAAATGTTGATCAAATTCATCAACGACAACCAGCTCATCCTCGCATTGCAAAAGAAGTGCAAGTTGAAAAGATCATCAATGAGATTAAAGCGCCAGGTCCTCTCACACGATCAAAAGCTTCACATTTATCTAACTTTTGTGGGCACTATGCTTTTGTCTCTATCATAGAGCCCACTAAGGTAGATGAAGCATTTCTAGAGCCTGAGTGGATTCAGGCCATGCAAGAAGAATTACAATAGTTCGAGCTCAATAACGTCTGGGAACTAGTCAAACGTCCAGATCCTCGCAAGCACAATATCATTGGCACAAAGTGGATCTATCACAACAAGCAAGACGAAAATGGCCTTGTGGTAAGGAATAAGGCACGACTTGTAGCTCAAGGCTACACATAGGTTGAAGGAATTGATTTTGATGAAAATTTTGCACCTGTTGCTAGACTTGAGGCTATTCGCATATTACTTGCTTATACTAACCATCATGATATCACTTTATATCAAATGGATGTGAAAAGTGCATTCCTCAATGGTAAGCTTGAGGAAGAAGTATATGTTGCTCAACCCCCAGGTTTTGAAGATCCAAAGAATCCTGACAAAGTCTTCACACTCAATAAGGCCCCCTATGGCCTCAAGCAGGCCCCACGGGCGTGGTATGATACTTTGAATGAATTCCTTATGAAGAAAGGCTTCAAACCCGGTTCACTCGACCCTACTCTTTTCACTAAATCTTATGATGGTGAATTGTTTGTGTGCCAAATATATGTTGATGATATTATCTTTGGCTGTACTGACCAACGTTATAGTGATGAATTTGCCTATATGATGAGTGAATAATATCAAATGTCTATGATGGGAGAATTGAAATTCTACTTAGGTCTTCAATTTCGTCAACAATGCAATGGCATATTCATATCTCAGGAGAAATACCTCAAGGATGTACTGAGGAAATTCGGCATGCAAGATTGCAAAGGCGTCAAAATTCCTATGCCCACAAATGTCCATATGTGCACTGAAGAAAATGGTATTGACTTCGATCATAAGGTATAACGCTCCATGATTGGTTCTTTATTGTACTTATGTGCATCTAGGCCAGATATAATGCTTAGTGTTTGCATGTGTGCCCAATTTCAAGCTACACAGAAGGAATCACACCATAAGGCTGTGAAGCATATTCTTCGATATCTAGCTTACACACCAACACTTGGATTATGGTACCCCAAGGGCTCGGTTTTTGATCTCATCGGATATTCTGACTCTGACTATGCTGGTGATCGTGTGGACCGCAATTCAACATCTGGTACATGTCATTTCCTTGGATGATCTTTGGTCTGTTGGTCCTCAAAGAAACAGAACTGTGTATCACTATCTACTGCTAAAGCTGAGTACATTGCCGTTGGTTCTTGCTATGCTCAATTGCTATGGATGAAGCAAACTCTCAAGGACTACGACGTCAACATGAAGAATGTGCCTCTCTTCTGTGACAATGAGAGTCCATCAAGATTGCTCACAACCCAGTTCAGCACTTGAAGACAAAGCACATTCAGATCCGTCATCATTTCTTCGTGATCATGCGTTGAAGGGCGACATTTCTATTGAGCATGCGAAGACTGAAGAACAGCTAGCCGATATCTTCACAAAGCCCTTGGATGAGAAGAGATTTAGTAAGTTGTGCTGTGAGCTAAATATCCTAGAATCTTCGAATGTTCTCTGAAAAGGACACTCATCCTAACACTTATGCAAAACTGATGACTTAGATGTGCAACACATGAAGAAACGTTTTTCTTAAATCAATGAAGAATAACACTCTAAGTGTGAAGAAATTAACGAAGAATTTGATTCTCAGAACCCTACGACAATTGTACGCGGTGTCTAAAATCATCATTCTTATACGGTGGGTCACGCCACCACCAAAAGTTGAAATTCCTCAGTTGTTCAAATTCTTCAACTTTGCATTGTCTTCACTGTTTCTGTTGTTTTTCTTCATTGGCTATATATATATATGAGTTTATGTCCTCTATAGCATTCACTTATGCCTATTTCTTCAAGTTGGTTTTTCTACTAAGTGAATGTGATCGGACCCTTCCCCCTCTATGCTATACTAAACCCAATCTGTTCACAAATTCTTCATGTGCGTTCTATTTGAAACTCGTTCAAAATCTTCACTGTGTCCTTGTCAGCTGAAGAAATTGTGAACGGAACTTTAAAACCTATCTTATCCAAATTTTCGGCTTTTCCGCTCAAACCGTTCTGCATCGCATGATATACTTATCTATTCACCCACGATCTAACACAATCTCCACTTCTCAGTACATGGGTGACACATGTCATGCGAATGAGAAGGGTCAGGGGCACGTTCGTCCAAATTCTTCGGGCGAATAGTTTTTCACCGTGGCTATAAATACCCCCTCTTCCCTTACTCACTTCCTTTACTCCGCTCGACCTCCTTCTCAACTCCGCCGCCGCCGCTACTTCATCGTTGCCGGTGAGGAAGAGCTTCACTGCCTCAACCTCATCGCCGCCGTACTCACACCGGCCGCGGAAATCTTCACTCCGCCGCCGCCGTAGCCGTCTTCCTCCGCCGAGTTAGGGCGTGGAAGATCTGCACAGACGAACTTCACTTCTCCACCTCACAGTTTGTCGTGTTCTTCATTCAGGGTAATTAAAAGATACTTTTACTGCCCTCTGTGATTCAAATGATTATCTACAAAATCTTCAAAGGTGTTTTTCTTCAAATCTTCACACACTAAACACCTCACATGTCATCTGTTCTTGATTCATTTCTCTAAGCTGCAAATTTCTCTTCAAGATTCCTCAATTGTGCGGATTTCTGATCTGTACAACTCTGGAACCTAAGACTAAGAACGCTCAGTGAAATTCTTCAAGACTCGTCTGGTCAAATTCCTCAAACTTGTTCTTTTTACAAAACCTTCTGAGAATGCATATGACCTCTCAAAATTCCTCGCAACTATACTCTGTTCACATGTACTCATGTCTACTGCTGAATCACTAGGTTCTCATCAACTAACTCATTTGCAGCGTTCCTCAAAGAAAAATTGCATACTTCTTTAGAGAATTCAATTGTTCAAATTCCTCAACTGAAGAAAATGGCTAACAGTAAGAAGCCACAGAAAGGAGGAAAGAGGCCTGAAATCAATACTGCCTTTGAAATCCCTGATACATATACAAAGATTACTGCACTCCTGATGAGGCCAAGTTCGGGAAAGAGGACAAAAATTAGCGCAAGGTGCGCATACAGAGGATAGAGAGGAGATGGGCAAGAGAGTGGAGGGAGTACGGATATGTTACTCCCAAATACATGAAGAAATTCACACTCAATCATCCATGCCCAAGACCCCATTGGCACCTGGCCAAATAGCTGACCCCACCAGCCTCAAGCGTGGTGAGGATTATCCTGATGAATGGGCCAAGCGCCAGGCCAAGTTGGCTAGACAAGCCAGAGAAGCTGTGAAGAAATTCAACAAAGACTCAGCTGCTGCTGCTGCTGCCGCCGAGGCCTCTGTCAAGCCTAAGAAGGCCATGTCAAAGAAGCCTGCGCACAAGCCAAGTGCTTCGCCTTCAGTGCCCTCAAGGCCAAGTTCCTCAGCAATGCCCTCACGGCCAGAATTTTCAAAGCCCTCAAGGCCAATTCCTCATGCTGCTCCTGCTCCTCCCAAATCCTCAGCTCCTCAAAAGTCCTCAACAGCTCCTCCAAAGTCCTCAGCTGCTCCGACAAAGTCCTATGCACCTGTGCATCTTGCCACGTGTCAAAGGACTACAGGCGTCTCTATTGCCTCAGGAGCTTCAGCTAGTTCCTCAGCTACACCCAATTCTTCAACGGGACCCTCTCTGCTGAAGACAAAGGCCACTGCTGGATGAGGTCCTCGCCCTAGTCCTCAGAAGAAGCAGGTCGCCTTCCAAGTGCCATCTGAAGAAGAGGAAGCTGATGATGAAGAACTTGCCGAGATCATCAGAGATAGGCAAGTCAGGGCCTCTAGAGCCAAAGGCACAAATGTGCCACTGCTTTTGGATCCAAGGTTGATCCTCGACTATATTGATCTCTGGCATAAGGACCCAAACACTCCTATGCCTGATTTCAAGTTGACTCCTGGCCAAAGTCACATGCTGACCCATTTCATCCAAGAAGAAAAATGGAAATATGAGAAGGCCAGGCAGATCAAGAAAGCGCAATATAAGAAGGAGAAATTTCTGAAGAACAACATTGTCACTATGACAACTGATGAACTTGTGAAAATCCAGTCTGAAATCAAACCCTCAGCGATGACTTCAAAGCCTACTCTGCTGATTGGCAAGGATCCAAGGTCAGGTTTGTTAAACTGACTGACAACTTCACTTCAAATGTTGCACCCCCAATGCAACAAGAAATTCCTCAAGCTGAAGCATCTGCTCAGCCAACTGAAGAACATGCCAGCACCGCTGATGACTTTCAGGCTGCTTAAGAAAATGTGATTTCCAGGGCTGATGACTGTATTCCAGCTGCTGAAGAAATTGCCACGGCATCCACTAGTGGTGCGCCTGAAGAAAATGAAGAAGTCAGGGCAACTGCATCAGTTGTGCCTGAAGAAAATCAACCAGGTTCCTCTGCTCCTCCCGCGCCTACACCAACTCCGATCCTTCAATCTGCATCAGATGTGAAGAAGACCAAGGTTGCAGAGCGTGCAACAGTGAAGAAACAGAAGGCATCAAGTTCATCAAATTCTTCAGCCCCGAAGAAGATGAAGCCACTAACAAGCTCGTTTGCAAACCCAATTGATCCTGTTCCTATCTCAACCATGCCATCAAAGGACCTTGTTCCTTTTGATGAAGAATATGCGATTCCAAGTGAATCTGATGAAGAGAATCCCTCTGCTGCTTCATCAGAGCAGATGGATGAAGAAATTGAAGTGGATCAAATCCCTTCAACACCAGTTGTTTCTTCGCCTATGCCTCAGTTCACAGCTGAAGAGGCTGGCGCTGAAGAAATGGGAGATGAAGATGTGGACATTGGATGTACCACACCCGTGCTAAGTGATGACTTTTGGGAAAGTCAGCATCCCAACTCTCCACTGCTCACACCTTTACAACAAATACCTCAGTCCCCTGCACAAACTGTTCAAATGGGCTCTGAAGAAACTCACCCCACTTCGTCTGTACGTGAAGAAATTCCAGCCACTAGTGCTGAAGAAACTGCTGCCGCTGAACATCTGAAGACGCAGACTGCCACTGAAGAGGAACCAGAAATCCCTCAGTCTGAAGAACCTGAGATTGCGATTCCTAAGGTTGTGATGCAACTCACTGACACTCCTCTACCCAAGCCAAAGGATCCATTCTCTAGGAAGCAAAAATTCAAGGCTGATGATTTCTTCGGCGAGCACGTATTCTTCACAAACTACAACCCCTATGACTCTGCTTGCATTAGGAAGAGACGTTTCTAGACTGCCAGCCAGGCTAATTTCTATTCCTCAGTGCTGTTCAACAAAGACAACATCTTCTACCATGAGCACATTCCTCACGTGGATATGGAATCCCTATCGTGCTTCGTGCCAGTCCTCAGTGTTCTACACGACGCTGGACTGTTAAATTTCTGCACTGACATCTGTGATTGGAATGAAGAACTCATTCTTCAATTTTATGCGACGCTGCACATCACAGAAGATTCTGAAGATGTGAATTCATGGGTGCTGGACTGGATGTATGAAAACACTCACTACACGGCACCAGCTATTGAATTGCTTTGTGCTTTACCACTCAGTCCTCCCCTTGAAGCTGCTCGTTGCATCTACAGTGAACCTGAGCTTACAAATCACTACATGCAAGTTCTGATGAAGCCTTTGAAGCCAGGTCAGGCCCCATGAACCAAATTCCTCGTGAAGGAATTACTATATGTGCCTCGGACTGTCTATCGCATTCCGACAAGGACAATGAGCCCCATCAAAGTCCACGACTCATCTGATGAGGAAATTGTCGTCATCATGAAGAATCTGGTTTTCAACATCATTCATGGCATTCCTGTCAATTATCACGATTTCTCCATGAGGACTCTGGCAAATGTTGCACTTTCACCATTTGAGTGAAGCCTTATGCACCCTTGATCATGAGATTCCTCAGGACAAGGTCTTCACTCAACTACAAAGCTGATTTTCAGAATCACCTCAGCTACTTGCCCCCAATTGAAGTCCTCAAGCAGACCTATTCCTCAGCTGATGAAAAGGGCAAGGCTCCGGTTGTTATTGATGAAGGCATTCGTCCATTGGATGGTCAGTTTCTCAAGGCTGCATCTTATTCCACCAATGATGACTCTGCCACACATGACTCTACTGCCAATGCACCCAAGTCTACTCCCCAAGCCACTGCTCCTCGTGTGATGACTGACTATGAGCTTCTGCTTAGTCTTCACCAGAAGTTGGATCGAAACCATAAATGGGTTAAGCGTTAGTTTGGCTCATTTCTTCACAACATGACTGGTACACACAATGTAGTGAAGAAAAACCATTACTACCTCCATGAAGTTTTTGGTCGCACCTGGGCCATTCTGTCACATCTGTATGGTGAACAAGATCTCAACAAAATGGGTCTCAAGGAGGATTTTGACTGGTCTGCACCCCCACTCAAGAAATACAAGAAGGTCAAGGTTCCTCCTTTGGTGTCCAGCTCCTGTTCTTCATCACGCGATACCAACGAGCATGAAGACTTGGACGACACTGCAGCATGCCCTTCCACGACAAACGACCCCAACAACGATGGCGCTCCTTCATCAACTTGATATTCTGCAGGGGCGTTAGTCCTCATTTTCGATCCTTTTGGTCATTCGATGACAAAGGGGGAGAATTTTGAGTTAGTCTTCAAGCGGGTCTGTATATATGGGTGTTTTTTTGCTAAGTTACAACTCTTGTTCTTCTGAAACTTTATTGGATCGAGTTGTAAACTTAAACCCGATGGTGCTCCGATACTTTTGATGTGTCTTTCTACATGCTTATTCCTCATATGTGTTAATGCGTGCATGCTAAATTACATCAGTCACCATATTTCATCATGCATTTCATATTCCTCATTATGATATGTCAAATGCGTGTATGAATTACAAGATATAGGGGGAGATCTCCATGATTCAACTCTTCAAGTGTGCATTGCTTCAAATGCAAATTCCTCACTATGCACATCTTCAGGGGGAGTTCTTCTATATCTTGCAATCAAATTCCTGAATATCAGTTTTTACACTTCATATGTTTATCCCCGTTGAAAACTTAACCTATATTGTCATCAATCACCAAAAAGGGGGAGATTGTAAGTGCATCTAGTGCCCCTTAGTGATTTTGGTGTATTGAAGGCTTATAGGTTAAGGGACTAATGCGTTTGTGAGTGTACACAGGTCTATAAGTCTATAAGGAGTTTGATATTTACAGAGAAAGTCGACCCCTAAAAATGAAGTTCTTCGACTGAAGACTTTGGACTTCTGAAGACCTTCTGAAGACTTTGAAAGTGAAGAAATTGGTGCAATCCTGAAGACTTTGTATTCATTCAAGGGACATGAAGCATGGAGACTTTTGTTTTTATAGTTTCATTTTCTCTTTCATGAGTCTTAGGAAACACTGTACTATTAAAGGGGGTCGAGGAAATAGTAAGGAAAAATTTCCATGTGATGCTCAACTCAAAATCCTACACCTACCAATCCCTTCGAGTGAAGCCATTGGAAATCTCATACAGTTCAGTCATATTCTTCAGTGACAGAGACGAAGTTCTTCTGGTCCCTGAGGAATTTGTTGTGACTGAGGAGTTAGGAATTCGCCAGTGCGGACTGCCTATATAGTGAGGAACATGACAGCCCTGAGGAATTTGATACTCAAAATTCCGATCTTTGCTGTGTTGTGCGCCAACTGTCCCAAAATATCTACCCACCTAACGGTCATATCATTGAAGGGCATTTATGTCTTATCATGTCGGGCTGTTCCCTAGGCTATAAATAGCCGCCCCCTACAACCACTAGCTGGTTGGCTACTCCGAGAGAAACTGACACTTGTCATTTGAGAGCATCCCATCCTTCGAGGACTTTGAGCAAAAATCATCAAGTGAGGAAAGACAAACCCAAACACCTACAAACCCCAAGTGATTGAGCATCACTGAAGAGATTGATCCTGCGTGGATCCGACGCTTGTTACCTTTGAAGACTGTGCTTCTTCCAGACGGTTAGGCATCAAGGTCTAGAGCATCCAAGAGGAATTGTGGATCGCCGAGTGACCAAGTTTGTGAAGGTTCGGAAGTCACCTGAAGACTTACCACGAGTGATTGGGCGAGGTCTGTGTGACCTTAGCTCAAGGAGAATACGGTGAGGACTATGTGTCCGGGATTGTGTGTCCGTAGGTTAAAATACCTAGCCGCTCCAACCAGATGTACAACTGAGACAGTAGTTGGAACCTGTCTACCAAATCATTGTCTTCACCAAGCTCACTGGTTCTATTTCCTCATAACTGTGTTGAGTGCTTGTTCATATCTGTGTTTGAAGACTTTGACTGAAGACTTTCTCAATTTCCTCAGTTCAATTTCTTCAGTCTGTTTGTCTTCATCCTGTGTTATCACGTGCTTACGCTTTCGGTACTCTATGCTTATGTTCATTTCATCGTGATGACTATGCTTGTGTTCTGTTATGTTTACTTTTGAGTACTTATTCCGCTACTAGTAGTTCTTTGCTAAGGAATTTCCTCACTTGCAAATTCCTCAGTGAAGAATTCATAAAAATCGCCCATTCACCCCCCTCTAGTCGATATAACACACTTTCATAATGGGAGAACATAGGGAAACAAAATCAGAGCAAAACAGACCATAAACATAAACATAAACATAACATAGACATGTCTTTCCCCTCTTAAAGACATGTGACTTCTCTCCTCTTGAACACCAAGCATCTGGGGCCTTTGATGTGACTACCTCTCTCTCCCTTTTTCTTTCTCTCCCCTTTGGAGAGAATAAGCTTTGATGTGACCTCTCTCCCCCTTTGACATCAATTTCCAAGAAGGGATCTTCTGGAGTGTGAGTCAAAATAGGTTTGGTCCTTGAGTCACAGAGCAAAGCAGCATATAGATTGTAATGCTGTTAGAGGACAAGAATCATCGAGTGGAGCTGGAACAAAAGTGCAGGAACAAGTGGTAAATTGTTTTCTCTGCAGTGAAATCAGTGACACCAAGTTATATTTTTCGGTTGCACCGAAATGCTTCGGCGTGACCAAAAGAGATGAATCGGTATGAGCGAGTTCCAGACAGAGAGAACATTTGTCACCTCAGCTCATTAGGCAAATAAGATCTCACAAAGATCTGCAAGGAATTAACTGAAAGATTTGCAATGAATTCGATGCAAGAGATGCAGAACACAACAAAGAAAAAGAAAAGAGAAGGGAAATAAATATGCAAGAGACAAATGCAAGAAAAACATAGAAACACTAGAGAACTTCATCTAGAATTGGTCGGTGACAGAGTCACCTATGTTAGAGTATATTGACCGAGGAGTCAAGTGAGATCACTTGATCATAGGTCATACTCATCATTTAAGCGCAAAATGGGGTTACCATTTATTGTTTAAGCTTTTGATGTATTCGCATCTTGTTGAGTTGCTTTGACCCATGACTCAGGGTAAAGCTTCTCTAAGATGAAATAACATACCTTGGGTGGTGGTATTGAACTTGATCATGTAGTTGAACTTGTGTGGGTTGCTCAAGGTTGATGTAGCTCATCAAGAGTTGGGAGCATGTGACGCCCCCAGACCATTGCGCCAGGTGTCTTCCAGTTATTCGTTGTTGTTGCCTTGTCATTTGCTTGCTTGTCGCATCTTGTCATGTCATCATGTGCTTTGCATCATCATGTTTTCAAACTTGCATCCGTCTAGGTTCCCCAGTTCCGTCTGTTATCCGTTCTGAGCCCAACCACACTTGCACGCGCCCGTGGCACGTCCGAAATATTATTTTATTAGTGGCCGGAAAATGTTCTCGAAATGGGTTGAAAGTTGGCATGCAGTGTTGTTATGTTGTAGGTAGGCCGCCTGCCAAGTTTCATCGCATTCAGAGTTTGTTTGACGCCCCAACGGATAACTATAGCAGCAATATAGCCGGTCAAAACGCCAGACGTTTTCGGTCTCCGAAAACAATCGCCCGACTCCATTCCCCCTCTTTCCTCTTAGCCCAAGCCCTTCTTCACAGTACTCCTAGGCCCAGCCTGACCCCTCCTTACGAAGTACATTGACCCCTCACGCGCGTCCGGCAGCTGTCCCAAACCCGACCCTGACAGTCGTCACCGTCGGATCCGGATCATCCCCAAACATCCCGAAAACATCTCCGTTTTCTTGTTTGGACTCACTATCTATTTTTTCTGGTCATCTGATTACGATCGGAGGGACGGATTAGCCCCTAACCAAAAATCCATTTGCTATATATAGTTCCCCTTTATCCATCTCTAGACAAACTCTAAAATCTAGGACTTTTGTCCTGCCGCCGCCGCCACACTCAAATCTCCCTCGGGATCTCACCCGAGCCAACCACCCACACCCCAGATCCCGTCCTCTTGATCCAGAGCAGCAACACAGTGCCCGAGCTCCTCCTCTTGCGCCTTTGTCCTCGACCCCCTCGCGCCCATGGAGCCCGAGCCCCTCCAGCAAGCCGACCTTGACCTGGACGACCGGAGCAACAGGTCATGTTGCAGCTCCCCGTCGCCTCCCTCTCCTTCCTTTCCCCCTCCATATTCCCTCTCTCAGCTCTCTCCCTTCTCTTATTCACATGAACAGGGGACGCCATGAACGAAACTACCTGCTCGATTCCCTGCTTCTTGTTGACCACATCATCCCGGACCAGCTCGCCGGCGTTCTTCGTTGTCCTCGCGCGTCCGCCACAAAGACCGGTCGGATCCGTGCGCTACCTCGACTCCAACCTATCGGAGTTGCTTCACCACGGCCTCCCCTGCCTCCATGGACGCGTCCAGCACCGCAACAGCAGCACTGCCTTGTTCCTTCTCCCCTACAGCCATGGGCGCCTCAAGCTAGGGCTTGCCTTGCCGCCCTTGCAACCTCGGCCTCGCCTTCGCGCCTCAACCTACCTTGTCGTCGCCGGGAACCCCAGGCTAGCCGCCGCCGTGCTAAGTTACCTTCTCCATGCCGGGCTCGGCTTCCTCGAAGTCTTCAGCAAAACTAGAGCACCAAGTCCCTCCGCCTCACCTCGCATGCCCGCGCCAGTTGCCACCGACGACCTCTCCAGGACCTCCTCGCCTGCCCGTGGAAGTTCCAAGCCCCGTCGCTGATGTTTCCGCTTCGCCTGAATCGCGCCCCTACTTTGCCTCGAACAGCTGTAGCGCCGCATCGCCTCTGCGTCGTCCTTACCACCCGCTGGAGCCAAGGGCGTCACCTCGGTTGCCGCCCTGCCAAGCTCCGCTCGCCGCCAAAGTCCACCAGCGTCGGTGACCTCCACCTCCACGGCCCCCTGCCTCGACCTCTTCCTGTTCGTCAGGAGACGACGAACGCTTCAAGCGTTGACCACGTCTTCCTCCTCACTAGGCCAGCACGCTCCACCTTGCCTCTGCCAGCCCAACATGCGAGTCGGCCCAGTCCACCCCGGCCTACCTCTCCACCACCTGGGCTTGGCCCAATGTGAGCAGCCACCCCAAATCCCCCCGTGCACTGTTGGTCAGCAGTTTCAGCCCAGTTTATATTTTTTTCGTCCGCTACAATTTTGCTAATAACCAGTGGTTTACATGTTTTACAGAAAACTCCCCTAACTTCATGCATATAAAAACTAATTAACTGTGCATCGGAATTAAACAAACCTTATCTGAAAAATGCTTAGAATCTTGTCTAGTTTCATTATATCCAACTTTCATGCATGTTTGACATGTTTAAAATGTTGTTTGTTTAATTTTGCTCATATGCCATGTTAAAATGCTTTATTTCATAACTTAATAACCGTAGCTCCAAATTTAATAAATTTTTATATGTAAATGGGGTAGAAAAATGCCTAGTTTAACATGGTGGCTTTACTTTGCATGTTAAACAACTCTAAAATATGGTTTAGGGCAGAACAGTACCAAATCCATAATTTGCATATGAGGATTTTCCGGACTTGTTGTTTGTTGTTCCGGCCTCATTTAAACTTGCCTAGACAGGTAGATTTCATATGCTTCACCTCTTTCCATGTTTAACAACTTTTAATATTGTTGAGTACCTAACCGGGAGTGAACTAAATAATTGATGTGGTGTTCCGTTGAACTCTAAAATATGCTTCACCTCGTTGCATATTGAGCTCCACTTAATTTGTAGTTTTGTTTTTTGCACTTTGCCATGCCTCTTTAAACCAGACATGCATAATACTTGTTTGCGCATCATACCATGCTTATGTGATGGTTCTTTACTATGTTGTTTGCTTCTTTCGGGGTTGCTTTCTCTAGTTAGCCTCGGTTTCATTCCGGAGTTGTGAGGATTCATTCGACTACATCCGTTTGTCTTCTTCATGGGCTCGTTCTTCTTCCTTGCGGGATCTCAGGCAAGATGACCATACCCTCGAAATCACTTCTATCTTTGCTTGCTAGTTGTTCGTTCTATCGCTATGTCGTGCTACCTACCACTTGCTATATCATTCCACCCATAGTGCCATTTCAAGCCTCTAACCCACCTTTCCTAGCAAACCGTTGTTTGGCTATGTTACCGCTTTTGCTCAGTCCCTCTTATAGCGTTGCTAGTTGCAGGTGAAGATGAAGTTTGTTCCATGTTGGAACATGGATATGTTGGGATATCACAATATCTCTTATTTAATTTAATGCATCTATATACTTGGTAAAGGGTGGAAGGCTCGGCCTTATGCCTGGTGTTTTGTTCCACTCTTGCTGCCCTAGTTTCCGTCATACCGGTGTTATGTTCCTTGATTTTGTGTTCCTTATGCGGTTGGGTGTTATGGGAACCCCTTGACAGTTCGCTTTGAATAAAACTCCTCCAACAAGGCCCAACCTTGGTTTTACATTTGCCTAACAACCTATTACCCTTCCCTTGGGTCGGCGCCAACCCAAGGGTCATCTTTATTTAACCCCTCGGGCCAGTGCTTCTCTAAGTGTTGGTCCAAACCGAGCCGCCTGCGGGGCCACCTCGGGGAAACTCGAGGGATGGTTTTACTCGTAGCCTGTCTCATCCGGTGTTGCCTCAAGAACGAGATACGTGCGACTCTAATGAACCACAAGTATAGGGGATCTATCATAGTCCTTTTGATAAGTAAGAGTGTCGAACCCAATGAGGAACAGAAGGAAATGATAAGCGGTTTTCAGTAAGGTATTCTCTGCAAGTATTGAAATAAGTGGTAACAGATAGTTTTGTGATAAGATAATTTGTAACGAGCAACAAGTAACAAAAGTAAATAAAGTGCAACAAAGTGGCCCAATCCTTTTTGTAGCAAAGGACAAGCCTAGAAAAACTCTTATATAAGGAAAAGCGCTCCCGAGGACACATGAGAATATCGTCAAGCTAGTTTTCATCACGTTCATTTGATTCGCGTCCGGTACTTTGATAATTTGACATGTGGGTGGACCGGTGCTTGGGTGCTGTTCTTATTTGAACAAGCATCCCACTTATGATTAACCTCTATTGCAAGCATCCACAACTACAACAAAAGTATTAAGGTAAACCTAACCATAGCATGAAACATATGGATCCAAATCAGCCCCTTACGAAGCAACGCATAAACTAGGGTTTAAGCTTATGTCACTCTAGCAACCCATCATGTACTTATTACTTCCCAATGCCTTCCTCTAGGCCCAAATAATGGTGAAGTGTTATGTAGTCGAAGTTCACATAACACCACTAGAGGCTAGACAACATACATCTCATCAAAATATCGAACGAATACCAAATTGACATGACTACTAATAGCAAGACTTCTCCCTTGTCCTCAGGAACAAACGTAACTACTCACAAAGCATATTCATGTTCATATTCAGAGGGGTATTAATATGCATATAGGATCTGAACATATGATATTCCACCAATTAAACCAACTAGCATCAACTACAAGGAGTAATTAACACTACTAGCAACCTACTAGCACCAATCCCGGACTTGGAGACAAGAATTGGATACAAGAGATGAACTAGGGTTTTGAGATGAGATGGTGCTGATGAAGATGTTGATGGAGATTGCCCTCTCCCGATGAGAGGAGCGTTGGTGATGACAATGGCGATGATTTCCCCCTCCGGGAGGGAAGTTTCCCCGGCAGAACAGCTCTGCCGGAGCCCTAGATTGGTTGCGCCAAGGTTCCGCCTCGTGGCGGCGGAGTTTCATCCCGAAAGGTTGCTTCTGGTTTTTTTTCTCGACGAAAGACTTCATATAGCAGAGGATGGTCATCGGAGAGCCACCAGGGGGCCCACGAGGTAGGGGCGCGCCCTAGGGGGGGGGGCGCCCCCATCCTCGTGGACAGGGTGTGGGCCCCCTGGTCTTCATCTTTGGCGAGGATTTTTCATTATTTATTATAAGGTATTCCGTGGAGTTTCAGGACTTTTGGAGTTGTGCAGAATAGGTCTCTAATATTTGCTCCTTTTTCAGCCCAGAATTCTAGCTGCTGGCATTCTCCCTCCTTATGTAAACCTTGTAAAATAAGAGAGAATAGCCATAAGTATTGTGACATAATGTGAAATAACAGCCCATAATGCAATAAATATTGATATAAAAGCATGATGCAAAATGGACGTATCAACTCCCCCAAGCTTAGACCTCGCTTGTCCTCAAGCGAAAGCCGATAACAATAAATATGTCCCCATGTTTAGAGGTAGAGGCGTCAATAAAAATAAAATACGGACATGAAGGCATCATGATTATTCTCATAACAGCAACATATATAGATATTGTCATATGATTACTTATGTTCAAGTGATAATCTATTCACAATGCAAAAGTATGAATCAGAAACCTTATTGAGAACCAACAAACTATAACCTCAGTCATTGAAGCAATTGCAATTTATCATAACATCAGAAAGAGTCTATGTCAGAGCTAAAAAGCAAGTCCACATACTCAACTATCATCTAGTCCTTCATAATTGCTAACACTCATGCAATACTTGTGGTTACGGAGTTTTAATCGGACACAGAGAAAGATAGGGGCTTATAGTTTCGCCCCACAACCTTTTACCTCGAGGGTAATGTCAACAATAATTACTCATGCCCCCCTACATCCAATTAGATATATCTATTAGGATCTTTCCAACACACTGTGCTTGCCAAAGGATAAAATGTAAAAAGGAAAGGTGAAGATCACCATGACTCTTGCATAAGGTAGAAGATAATAATAACAGATAGGCCCTTCGCAGAGGGAAGTAGAGGTTGCCATGCGCTTTTATGGTTGGATATACAAAATCTTAATGCGAAAGAACGTCACTTTATATTGCCCCTTGTGATATGAACCTTTATTATGCAGTCTGTCACTTTTATTACTTCCACATCACAAGATCGTATAAAGCTTATTTCTCCCACACTAATCATACATATTTAGAGCAATTTTTATTGCTTTGCACCAATGACAACTTACTTGAAGGATCTTACTCAATCCATAGGTAGATATGGTGGACTCTCATGGCAAAACTGGTTTAAGGGTATTTGGAAGCACAAGTAGTATCTCTACTTGGTGCTAAGAATTTGGCTAGCAAGAGGGGAAAAGGCAAGCTCAACATGTTGGAGGATCCATGACAACATACTTTATCTCAGATATAAGAAAACATAACTCATCATGTTGTCTTCCTTGTCCAATATCAACTCTTTAGCATGTCATATTTTAATGAGTGCTCCCAATCATAAAAGATGTCAATGATAATATATTTATATGTGAAACCTCTCTTTCCTTATTACTTCCTATTAATTGCAACGATGACCAAAGCTATGTCTGCCAACTCCCAACAACTTTTAAATCATCATACTCTTCCTATGTGAAGTCATTACTCTCAATAAGATCGATATGAACTTTTGTTTCTTTTTATTCTTTTCTCTTTTCTTTTATTCACCCAAGATCATAGCAAGAAAATCAAGCCCTTGACTCAACACTAATCTTTATTATATAGCTCACGGACTCGATTACATAGAGAGATCATAAAGCAAAACTTAAAACTAGATAATGCCATAAACTTTATTCTACTAGATCAAAATACTACTAATAGGATCGAACTAAGGAAAACGGTAAAGATAGGAGTTCTGATTGTGATACGATACCAGGGCACCTCCCCCAAGCTTGGCAGTTGCCAAGCGGAGTGCCCATACCCATGTTATTATATCTCCTTGGTTGGTGAAGATGGAGGTGATGGATAGTCACACATCGAGCGTAAGAGGTCCTCTAGCTTGCGAATAATGCCCTTGAGTGCAAAGATATGCTCCTTCAACAAAATATTTTCACTTGTGAGATACTTGTTTTGAATACAAGTTAACTTAATCATCTGGAAAGCTTCGATCTCAGTTGGGGTAAGAAGGTTGTGATCAAGTTGAAGGATGTCTTCTATTGCTGGAGCTTGGTTCTCCGTGGCCTTCTTGATCCCTTCATCCTTGTTGATCTCCACGGGTTCTTCCCTCTTCAGCTCTATCTTCATTAGCCAGGCATCTTTGTCACCGTTGTTGGAGGAGGGGGACGACATGATGCCTGGCCTTGACAACCCTGACAGAGAATAGCCCAAAACAAGAACAGAGGATATTTGCGTGATACGGGAGTCAAAACCTTCGGGAGAATATATAATGAATTTTTACCGACCAAAATACGTATCGTGCAAGAAAACGGA
>NC_057797.1:551505678-551556768 GCF_018294505.1 Triticum aestivum | reverse complement strand
TGTCCTTCCTGGACTGCTACTTAATTTTCTATTTTTCTAAATATTCCAAAATGGGGAAATATTGCCTTAAAATTGTTTTGGAATCGGTTTACTTATCGTACCACATACATATTCCTTTTCGGAGTCTGAAACGTTCTAGAAAGTGTCCCTTATGTATTCTTCCGGGGTTACGGTTTCAATAATATTGGTTTCAACATTTATGGGATTACCTCAGATATGATGTTTGATTCTTTGACCGTTTACCACCTTCGGATTTGTGCCTTCGAAGTTGTTGATTTTTATGGCACCGGAATGATAGACCTCCTCAATAACATAGGGGCCTTCCCATCTAGAGAGAAGTTTTCCTGCAAAAATCTTAAATGAGAGTTGTATAACAGTACATAATCACCTACATTAAACTCACGCTTTTGTATCCTTTTGTCATGCCATCTTTTAACCTTTTCTTTAAACAACTTGGCATTTTCATAAGCTTGGGTTCTCCATTCATCAAGTGAGCTAATATCAAGTAACCTCTTTTCACCGGCAAGTTTGAAATCATAGTTGAGCTCTTTAATAGCCCAATATGCCTTATGTTCTAGTTCGAGAGGTAAGTGACATGCTTTTCCATATACCATTTTATATGGAGACATGCCCATAAGATTTTTATATGCAGCTTTATAGGCCCATAATGCATCATCAAGTTTCTTGGACCAATTCTTTCTAGACCTATTGACAGTCTTTTGCAAAATTAATTTGAGTTCTCTATTACTCAATTCTACTTGACCACTAGACTGTGGGTGATACAGAGATGCAATTCTATGATTGACATCATATTTAGCAAGCATTTTACAGAAAGCACCATGAATAAAATGTGAACCACCATCAGTCATTAAATATCTAGGGACTCCAAACCTCGGAAAAATAACTTCTTTAAGCATTTTAATAGAAGTATTATGATCAGCTCTACTAGTTGGAATAGCTTCTGCCCACTTAGTAACGTAATCAACATCAACTAAAATATGTGTATATCCATTAGAGGCAGGAAAAGGTCCCATATAGTCAAAGCCCCAAACATCAAACAGTTCAATAAAAAGTGAATAATTCATAGGCATTTCTTGACGTCTACTAATATTACCAATTCTTTGACATTCATCACAAGATAGGACAAACTTACGGGCATCCTTGAAGAGAGTAGGCCAATAAAAACTGGATTCCAATACCTTATGTGCAGTTCTATCTCCCGCGTGGTGTCCTCCATAAGTTTCGGAGTGGCACTTGTGTAGGATCTGTTCCTGTTCATGCTCAGGTACACAACGTCTAAGAACACCATCTACTCATTCTTTATAAAGATGTGGGTCATCCCAAAAGTAATGTCTCAAATCATAGAAGAACTTTTTCTTTTGTTGGTATGTGAAGCTAGGTGGTATAAATTTAGCAACTATGTAATTAGCATAATCAGCATACCAAGGGGTACTACGAGAGGTACTTATGACATTTAATTGTTCATCAGGAAAGCTATCATCAATAGGTAGTGGGTCATCAAGAACATTCTCTAACCTAGATAAGTTGTCTGCAACGGGGTTCTCAGCTCCTCTTTTATCAACAATATGTAAATCAAATTCTTGTAGCAAGAGAACCCATCTAATAAGTCTAGGTTTAGCATCTTTTTTCTCCATAAGATATTTAATAGCAGCATGACAAGTGTGGATAGTTACTTTAGAATCAACAATATAAGGTCTGAACTTATTACAAGCAAATACAACTGCTAAAAGTTATTTTTCAGTAGCAGCATAATTTCTTTGAGCATTGTCTAGAGTCTTACTAGCATAACGGATAACATTTAATTTCTTATCAACTCTTTGCCCTAGAACATCACCTACAACATAATCGCTAGCATCACACATAATTTCAAAGGTTAAATTCCAATCAGGTGGCTGAACAATAGGTGCAGAGACTAATGCTTTCTTAATTATTTCAAATGCTTCTACACAATCCTCATCAAAGACAAATGGTATATCTTTTTGTAATAAATTAGTTAGAGGCCGAGAATTTTTTGAGAAGTCCTTAATGAACCTCCTATAAAATCCGGCGTGACCAAGGAAACTTCTTATACCTTTGATGTCCTTGGGGCATGGCATCTTTTCAATAGCATCAACCTTGGCTTTATCAACTTCAATACCTCTTTCAGAAACTTTATGCCCCAAGACAATACCCTCATTAACCATAAAGTGGCACTTTTCCCAATTCAAGACAAGATTAATTTCTTCACATCTCTGCAAAACTCGATCAAGATTGCTCAAGCAATCACCAAAAGAAGATCCATAGACGGAAAAGTCATCCATGAAAACCTCACAAATCTTTTCACAAAAGTCAGAGAATATAGTCATCATGCATCTTCGAAAGGTAGCAGGTGCATTACATAAACCAAAAGGCATACGTCTATAAGCAAAAGTACCAAAAGGGCATGTAAAAGTAGTCTTTGATTGATCTTTAGCCGACACACGTATTTGGGAGAAACCAGAATAACCATCTAGAAAACAGTAATGTGTATGCTTGCATAATCTTTCTAGCATTTGATCGATAAAAGGTAAGGGGTAATGATCTTTCTTAGTAGCCTTATTTAATTTGCAGAAATCAATTACCATCCTATAACCTGTAATAATTCTTTGTGGAATCAATTCATCTTTATCATTAGGAACAACAGTAATACCTCCCTTCTAGGGACACAATGAACATGACTTACCCACTGACTATCAGCAATGGGATAAATTATACTTGCCTCCAGAAGCTTTAGTATTTCTTTTCTTACCACTTCTTTCATTTTAGGATTCAGACGTTGTTGAGGATCACAAACTGGTTTGGCATCTGCTTCCAAATTTATTTTATGTTGACATAGAGTGGGACTAATGCCTTAAGATCATCAAGAATATATCCAATAGCAGCACGATGCTTCTTCAGAGTTTTAAATAATCTTTCTTCTTCATGCTCTGAATGGTTAGCACTAATAATAACAGGATATATCTTCTTTTCATCAAGATAAGCATATTTAAGATTATCAGGCAACGGTTTAAGCTCAAACACGGGATCGCCCTTAGGTGGAGGGGGATCCCCTAGGATTTCAACAGGAAAATTGTGTTTCAGAATAGGTTCCTATTTAAAGAATACTTCATCTATTTCCCTTCTTTCATTCATAAACATATCATTCTCATGGTCTAGCAAATATTGTTCTAAAGGATCACTTGGAGGTATGACAATAGAAGCAAGACCAATAATTTCATCCTTACTAGGCAATTCTTCTTCACGGTGTTGTTTACTAAATTTAGAGAAATTAAACTCACGAGTCATATCATCTAAGCCGACAGTAACAACATCCCTTGTGCAATCTATGGTAGCATTAACAGTATTTAAGAAGGGTGTGCCAAATATAATGGGACAAAAGCTATCTTGTGGGGAACCAAGAACAAGAAAATCAGCAGGATATTTAGTTTTCCCACACAAGACTTCAACATCTCTAACAATTCCATTGGTGAAATAGTATCTCTATTAGCAAGTTTAATAGTAACATCAATTTCTTCTAACTCAACAGGTGCAATGTCATGCATAATTTCTTTGTATAAGTCAATAGGTATTGCACCAGCACTAGCACCCATATCACATAAGCCATGATAACAATGATCTCCTATTTTAACCGAAATAACAGGCATGCCTACCACAGGTCTAGGTTTATCTGCATCATGGGGTTTAGCAATTCTAGCAGTTTCACTACAGAAGTAAATAACATGCCCATCTATATTATCAGACAAGAGATCTTTAACAATAGCAATATTAGGTTCAACTTTAACTTGCTCAGGAGGTGTATATGTTTTAATATTGCTTTTACGAACCACAGTTGAAGCTTTAGCATGATCCTTTATCCTAACAGGGAAAGGTGGTTTCTCAACATAAGAAGTAGGAACAATAGGATCATTATAAGTGACAGTCTTTTCTTCAACTTTAATAGGTGCAGCTACTTTTACTTCTATGGGAGGATGATATTTAAACCACTTCTCCTTAGGGAGATCAACATAAGTAGAAAAAGATTCACAGAAAGAAGCTACTATCTCAGAAATCAAGTCCATATTTAGTGATAAACTTACGGAAAATATCGGTATCCATAAAAGATTTAACACAATCAAACTTAGGTGTCATACCTGACTCCTTACCTTCGTCGAGATCCCACTTCAGAGTTGCGTTTAATTCTATCCAATAAATCCCATCTAAATCCAATAGTCTTCATCATAAAAGAGCCAGCACAAGAAGTATCGAGCATGGTGTGATTATTTTCAGGAAGCCGAGCATAATTTTTTTGAATAATTGTTTCTCTTGGGAGCTCATGATTGGGGCATGAATATAACATTGATTTAAGCCTCCCCCAAGCTTGAGCGATGCTTTATCCTTCACGAGGCCAATATATATATATATATATATATATATATATATATATATGATTGCGGTCACGATGAACAAGATGCATAGGATAATACTTTTGATGAAATTCCAATTTCACTCTTCTATAGTTCCATGATCTCATATCATCACATAGCCTATACCATGTCAATGCATCTCCCTTCAAAGATAAAGGGAATACCTTCTTATTAGAAACATCATCGGGTATACCTGCAAGCTTAAATAATCCACAAACTTCATCCAAATATATTAGGTGTTCATCAGGATGCTTTGTTCCATCTCCTGTAAAAGGATTAGCTAGCAGTTTTTCAATCATACCCGAAGTATACTCATAAGGAATTCCATTTTCAATAGGTTCAGTAGGTTGAGGAGCAACTCTTTGCTCTACTGGTTGGGGTGAAGATACCCCGAACAAGCCCCTTAGAGGATTACTTTCCATAGTAACAAGTGACAGTAAATTTCAGCACATTATATAAATTTTCCTCACCAAATTCCACCTACCAAAGGCGTTCACTCCCCGGCAACGGTGCCAGAAAAGAGTCTTGATGACCCAAAAGTATAGGGGATCTATCATAGTCCTTTCGATAAGTAAGAGTGTCGAACCCAACGAGGAGCAGAAGGAAATGATAAGCGATTTTCAGCAAGGTATTCTCCGCAAGTACCGAAATAAGTGGTAATAGATAGTTTTGTGATAAGATAATTTGTAACGAGCAACAAGTAACAAAAGTAAATAAAGTACAGCAAGGTGGCCCAATCCTTTTTGTAGCAAAGGACAAGCATGGACAAACTCTTATATAAGGAAAAGCGCTCCCGAGGACACATGGGAATATCGTCAAGCTAGTTTTCATCACGTTCATATGATTCACGTTCAGTACTTTGATAATTTGACATGTGGGTGGACCAGTGCTTGGGTGCTGTTCTTACTTGAACAAGCATCCCACTTATGATTAACCTCTATTGCAAGCATCCGCAACTACAACAAAAGTATTAAGGTAAACCTAACCATAGCATGAAACATATGGATCCAAATCAGCCCCTTACGAAGCAACGCATAAACTAGGGTTTAAGCTTCTGTCACTCTAGCAAGCCATCATCTACTTATTACTTCCCAATGCCTTCCTCTAGGCCCAAATAATGGTGAAGTGTTATGTAGTCGACGTTCACATAACACCACTAGAGGCTAGACAACATACATCTCATCAAAATATCGAACGAATACCAAATTCACATGACTACTAATAGCAAGACTTCTCCCTTGTCCTCAGGAACAAACGTAACTACTCACAAAGCATATTCATGTTCATAATCAGAGGGGTATTAATATGCATACAGGATCTGAACATATGATCTTCCACCAATTAAACCAACTAGCATCAACTACAAGGAGTAATTAACACTACTAGCAACCTACTAGCACCAATCCCGGACTTGGAGACAAGAATTGGATACAAGAGATGAACTAGGGGTTTGAGATGAGATGGTGCTGATGAAGATGTTGATGGAGATTGCCCTCTCCTGATGAGAGGAGCGTTGATGATGACGATGGCGATGATTTCCCCCTCCGGGAGGGAAGTTTCCCCGGCAGAACAGCTCTACCGGAGCCCTAGATTGGTTCTGCCAAGCTTCCGCCTCGTGGCGGCGGAGTTTCATCCCGAAAGGTTGCTTCTGGTTTTTTTCTCGACGAAAGACTTCATATAGCAGAAGATGGTCATCGGAGAGCCACCAGGGGGCCCACGAGGTAGGGGGGCGCGCCCTAGGGGGGGTGCGCCCCCCACCCTCGTGGACAGGGTGTGGGCCCCCTGGTCTTCATCTTTGGCGAGGATTTTTCATTATTTATTATAAGGTATTCCGTGGAGTTTCAGGACTTTTGGAGTTGTGCAGAATAGGTCTCTAATATTTGCTCCTTTTTCAGCCCAGAATTCCAGCTGCCGACATTCTCCCTCCTTATGTAAACCTTGTAAAATAAGAGAGAATAGCCATAAGTATTGTGACATAATGTGAAATAACAGCCCATAATGCAATAAATATTGATATAAAAGCATGATGCAAAATGGACGTATCAGACTCCTATTGGGATTGTCGGCACATCGGGTGGCTTTGCTGGTCTTGTTTTACCATTGTCGAAATGTCTTGTAACCGGGATTCCGAGACTGATTGGGTCTTCCCGGGAGAAGGAATATCCTTTGTTGACCATGAGAGCTTGTGATGGGCTAAGTTGGGACACCCCTGCAGGGTTTGAACTTTCGAAAGCCGTGCCCGCGGTTATGAGGCAGATGAGAATTTGTTAATGTCCTGTTGTAGAAAACTTGACACTTGACTTAATTAAAATGCATCAACCGTGTGTGTAGCCGTGATGGTCTCTTTCCGGCGGAGTCCGGGAAGTGAACATGGTTCTTGTGTTATGCTTGAACGTAAGTAGTTTCAGGATCACTTCTTGATCACTTCTAGTTTCTCGACCATTGCGTTGCTTCTCTTCTCGCTCTTATTTGCATATGTTAGCCACCATATATGCTTAGTGCTTGCTGCAGCTCCACCTCACTACCCTTTCCTACCCATAAGCTTAAATAGTCTTGATCTCGCAGGTGTGAGATTGCTGAGTCCTCGTGGCTCACAGATACTTCCAAACAGTTGCAGGCGCCGATGATACCAGTGCAGCTGACGCAACCCAGCTCAAGTGGGAGTTTGATGAAGATCGTGTTCTTTGTGTTGTTTTTTGTTTCTCGTTGATCAGTAGTGGAGCCCAGTCGGGATAATCGGGGATCTAGCATTTGGGGTTGTCTTCTTTTATTTTGGGTTCTGTAGTCGGATTTTGATTGTACTTTGGATGATGTATGTTCAACTTGTATTTGTGTGAAGTGGCAATTGTAAGCCGACTCTTTATCCCTTTCTTATTCAGTACATGGGATGTGTAAAGATTACCCCTCTTGCGACATGCCTACCATGTGGCTATGCCTCTAAGTCGTGCCCCGACACGTGGGAGATATAGCCACATTGTGGGTGTTACAAGTTGGTAATCAGAGCCTTCCCCAACTTAGGAGACCCCTGCTTGATCGAATCGCTGACGTTGTTGAGTCTAGAACAAAATGTTTTGAGTCTTAGGATTATATATATCGGAGAGTATGATTCTTTTTACTCCTCGGTCCCTTCGTTGCTCTAGTGAGGCCTCATGACGTAGAGTTTTGACTCTTCTCTCCTCAAATTTCACTAAAAAAATTTAGGTTCACGCGGGTATCTTGGAATCATTCCGATATTCTTATGACGAGAACATTGTTCTTGCTGCCTCCTGACATTTAGGGGTTGTGGAAGTGTCCCAGGGAGTTGAGCTCTGAGGTGTTGTTGTCACAATTTTATCGTTGCAGTTCTGGAATACCTGAGTTTCGCCGACATCAAAAATCTCTTTTATGCAGTTGTTCGTGAGATACCCTCGATGCCACCCAGTACTGGGGCGGGAGTTCGGGAGTATTGCCATAGCTTGTATAATAGATGCTTTTCGAAGGTTGAGGTAAACGATTTCCGAAGGTTTCTTGGTTATTTGTTGAAGGATGGATACAGCTGGATGTAGGAATTGTTAGTTTGGGTGAGATATTATGCTTCCCATGTATCCCCAACACCTGATTGCATAACCAGAAAGTTTCGGGAGTTTATAAGTGGGAATTCAAGTAGCTCGTAGGATATCCTTCCAACAGACACATGATACGATATGGGATCTATCATATGTTTGTTTCCGGCTTATTTTGCAAGCCAATCCTTTGTTTTTGTTTTCGTTTGTGGTATTGGAGTTGCATTAACATTCAAGTATTGATTCCATACCTTTTCTAAATGGTGTTCTCATATTTTTGTGTGAATACTAATCCTTCATGATAATCGAGATTGTCATGTCAATTTTTTTCAACCGGCGTGTTTCTCTTCAAGTGGATCCGATCATTTTCAACATTCGCAAGATCAACTCTAAGTATTCTCAACGGTGTTTGTTTCATTCGTCCCAAGTTGTCTTTGTTTTTCCCGCCCTCCCACCCTTTTTCTTCAAGGAATCATATGTCTTAATCAAGTATCCATCTTATTGATGGGAAGTCTCTCCATTCTTTTCTTTCAATGTTCTTATCCGGTGATTATCAGGAAGATACTAACGGAGCTTCAAGTTCATCATTCTTCATTCTCTTTCTTCTCCGGTGGTTGCAATTCAAGCTTTGGTGTTGATCATATCCTTTTCCTCGTTTCAAATATTTTCTCATGCCGGTGCACCTCTTTATCATTCACCTCTCACTATTCATTTGTTCCGGAGTGCTGAAGATATCTCGAAGATTCGTGTTTCCACTCTGCGTTTGTTCAAGCTCTTTTGAGGTTGTAATCTCATTCAAGCCATTTAATTTAACCGGTGCAATCTCTCTTCCAAGTAATCATTCAACGGTGTATCTTTTAAGTGGGCCCTAACCCACAGGTCTTTTCCCATGATCTTACCTGACTCTTCTAATCTTCCCGGAGTTACTCTCAAATTCTTTCCCCAGTTTGACATGAGAATGAGTTATCATCAGTCAAATGCCTTCTCCAAGATTTTTTCACATTCTTTTTGTCATAGGTTCAACCTTTCCATTCTTCATCCCGGAGTATCTCAACAACTCATGTTGGTGTTTCGAGTCGTCATTCTCGAATTTGAAGACTGAAGAATAGTTTTTCTCTGCAATCTTACCCATTCTCTCAAGACTCGTGGTTCTAGCTTGATGCCATCCTTCTATAATTGTTTCTCAATCGTGAGAATTCTTTTCGCCCATCCGGAGCAATCCATGACTCTTTTCAGTTTGATTCTCCGGAGCCCATCATCTCAGAATTATTCATTCCAGCTTTCAGATCTAGTTCTTGAATTCTTCCGATGCTTCATTCAGGTATTCTCTAATCAGCTCGTGATCTCTTCGTTCTTACGTATCTAAATTCTCTCAAGTATTTTCTTCTGTTCCAAATTCTTACCGGTGATTCATCCCTTTACTTCGTTCATTTTCAATTCTTACGGTGATTCATTCAAGATTTCTCTTCCTCCATTATCATATCAATTCATTCGTTCTTTCCAAATCCTATCAGTGGTTCGTCGAAGACCTTCTCAAGTTGGCTCTATATCTATCTTAATGCTTTCTACGAGAATAAGTATTATGCGAAATCCGTTGCTTGTCATGAATTTAAATTGGTGAAGGATACACATAACATAATTCTTATTCTTGCTTCATCCAAATGATGGATTCATTCTTCCGGAGTTTGTTCACGATGAGTAAATTCTCGGTTCAAGTGCTTCATACTTTTCCCGGAGTTCCAAGATCTCTCAATTATATCATCGCGAAAGATCCATCTAAATCATTGCAAGGCTTCACCTTGTGTTTTCAACTTCTCTTTCTTTCTATCATCCTTTTATTATAGGAGTTCTTCATGGAGGCTCTACATGGTGGTTCATCAAGGATTTCTTTCATTCTTCAATTGTTCTTCAAGATTTCTCTCGAAGTTTTGATCTGCCAAGCTATACTCAAAATTTAACATGGTGCTCAACACATGTATTGTTTTGGAGGAGTTCAAGCATTCTTCATCTTGCATTCCGAAGTGCAATTCTTTACACCTTATCTTTTGAGGTGGTGTTATGTCATTTTTGATAATTTCCCTTCGTGTTTCATGATTCGCAAGTTGTCACAGATGAGATATGTAAACCCATCATTTTCTTTTCGTTCAGGAGATCCTTTGCAATCCATTAATCTCTTCGTTGGAGTTATCTTGTGTCATGTTTCACCTAAAGCTTCCCCTAAGGATTGTTGCTATTTATGGTGCTCATTAATGACCCAAGTTCTTCATTTATCCTCCCGGTGAAAATAAGTTTTCTCGTCTCCTTGTTTATATCAATCCAATCTATTGTTTTTCGTTAGTGGCAGAATTTCACCTCATAGTATTGAGATGTTTTCCATAAGTCCACAACAAGCTTACTCTTTTCGCTGTTGGTTTTCCAACAACTCCGTTCGGCCCTTCTCCTAAAGATGCTTTTTCAAAGCTCATTTCAGTTAAAAGATGTTGTTTTCTTCTCCGTTCCTTTAATTCCATTCTTTTATCTCTTCCGGAGGCATTGTGATGTTGCTATCTTCGACCAATTATCTTGTTTTCCCCAAGACCATGTTCTTTCCTTTCCTTATCCATTTAACCGGAGTGTCATGCCCTCCTTTCAAGTTCTTCGCAACTTATCAAGTTTTCCTTCTCCTTTCAGTCTGAGTGCTGCCCAAATTATATAAATCATATTCCTTATGTATCTTGTTTTAACCGGAGTGGTTTCAATATGTATCTGTCACTCAACTTCTTGGTTCTCATCGTGTCCCATGTTTCTCTTATCTAACGGAGTGTTCACAATCTCGTTCATCTCCATTGTATTCTTATTTCAATGGTTTAACCTCTCAAGGTTGTTTGGTTTCACTCATTCGTCAAAGAAGCAACTTACTTTTACTCTTCTCTTCCTCTTACGTTTCTCTCCGGTGCTATCCTTAGATCTCGGGACGAGATCCTCTCATAGTGGTGGAGTGTTGTGACGCCCCGAGACCGTTGCGCCAGGTGTCTTCCAGTTATTCGTTGTTGTTGCCTTGTCATTTGCTTGCGTGTCGCATATTGTCATGTCATCATGTGCTTTGCATCATCATGTTTTCAAACTTGCATCCGTCCAGGTTCCCCAGTTCCGTCCGTTGTCTGTTCTGAGCCGAACCACACTTGCACGTGCCCGCGACACGTCCAAAATATTATTTTATTAGTGGCCGGAAAATGTTCTCAAAATGGGTTGAAAGTTGGCATGTAGTGTTGTTATGTTGTAGGTAGGCCGCCTGCCAAGTTTCATCGCATTCGGAGTTCGTTTGACGCCCCAACATATAACTATAGCGGCAATATAGCCGGTCAAAACGTCGGACGTTTTCGGTCTCCAAAAACAGTCGCCGGGCTGCATTCCCCCTCTTTCCTCTCAGCCCAAGCCCTTCTTCATAGTCCTCCTAGGCCCAGCCTGACCCCTCCTTGTGCAGTACATGGACCCCTCACGCGCGTCCGGCAACTGTCTCGAACCCGACCCTGACAGTCGTCATCGTTGGATCCGGATCATCCCCAAACATCCCGAAAACATCTCTGTTTTCTTGTTTGGACTCCCTATCTATTTTTTCCGACTGTCTGATTATGATCGGAGGGATAGATTAGCCCCTAACCAAAAATCCATTTGCTATATATAGTTCCCTTTTATCCATCTATAGACAAACCCTAAAATCTAGGACTTTTGTCCCTGCCGCCGCCGCCACACTCAAATCTCTCTCGGGATCTCACCCGAGCCAACCACCCACACCCTAGATCCCCTCCTCTCGATCCAGAGCAGCTACACAGTGCCCGAGCTCCTCCTCTTGCGCCTTTGTCCTCGATCCCCTCACGCCCATGGAGCCCGAGCCCCTCCAGCAAGCCGACCTCGACCTGGACGACTGGAGCACCAGGTCATGTTGCAGCTCCCCGTCGCCTCCCTCTCCTTCCTTTCCCCCTCCATATTCCCTCTCTCAGCTCTCTCCCCTCTCTTATTCACAGGAATAGGGGATGCCATGAATGAAACTACCTGCTTGATTCCCTGCTTCTTGTTGACCGCCTCATCCCGGAGAAGCTCGCTGGCGTTCTTCATTGTCCTCGCGCTTCCGCCACAAAGACCGGCCGGATCCGCGCGCTACCTCGACTCCAACCTGTCGGAGTCGCTTCGCCGCGGCCTCCCCTACCTCCATGGACGCGTCCAGCACTGCAGCAGCATCACTGCCTTGTTCCTTCTCCCCTGCAGCCATGGGCGCCTCAAGCTAGGGCTTGCCTTGCCACCCTTGCAACCTCGGCCTCGTCTTTGCGCCTCAACCGACCTCGTCGTCGCTGGGAACCCCAGGCTTGCCTCCACCGCCGCACTAAGTTACCTGCTCCACGCTGGGCTCGGCTTCCTCGTCGTCGTCAGCAAAAGCAGAGCGCCAAGTCCCTCCGCCTCAACTTGCTTTCCCGCGCCAGTCGTCGCCGGTGACCATCTCCAGGACCTCCTCGCCTGCCCGTGGAAGTTCCAAGCCCCACCGCGGTTGTTTCCGCTTCTCCTGAATTGCGCACCTGCTTTGCCTCGAACAGCTGCAGCGCCGCATCGCCTCTGCGTCGTCCTTACCACCCGCTGGAGCCAAGGGCGTCGCCTCGGTCGCCGCCTTGCCAAGCTCTGCTCGCCGCCGAAGTCCACTAGCGCCGGCGACCTCCACCTCCGTGGCCCCCTGCCTCGGTCGCCTCCTGTTCATCAGGAGACGACGAACGCTTCGAGCGTTGACCGTGTCTTCCTCCTTGCTAGGCCAGCGTGCTCCACCTTGCCTCTGCCAGCCCAACATGCGAGCTGGCCCAGTCCACCCCGGCCTATCTCTCCACCGCCTGGGCTTGTCCCAATGTGAGCAGCCACCCCAAACCCCCCTGTTCACTGTTGGGTCAGCAGTTTCGGCCTAGTTTATATTTTTTCCATCCGCTACGATTTACATATAAAAATGCTTAGAATCTTGTCTAGTTTCATTATATCCAACTTTCATGCATGTTTGACATGTTTAAAATGTTGTTTGTTTAGTTTTGCTCATATGCCATGTTAAAATGCTTTATTTCATAACTTAATAACCATAGCTCCAAACTTAATAAATTTTTATATGTAAATGGGGTAGAAAAATGCCTAGTTTAACATGGTGGCTTTACTTTGCATGTTAAACAACTCTAAAATATGGTTTAGGGCAGAACAGTACCAAATCCATAATTTGCATATGAGGATTTTCCGGACTTGTTGTTTGTTGTTCTGGCCTCATTTAAACTTGCCTAGATAGGTAGATTTCATATGCTTCACCTCTTGCCATGTTTAACAACTTTTAATATGGTTGAATACCTAACATGGAGTGAACTAAATAATTGATGTGGTGTTCCGCCAATATGCAACTCATTGCATATTGAGCTCCACTTAATTTGTAGTTTTGTTTGTTGCATTTTGCCATGCCATGGCTCTTTAAACCAGACATGCATAATACTTGTTTGCGCATCATGCCATCCTTATGTGATGGTTGTTTACTATGTTGTTTGCTTCTTTTCGGGTTGCTTTCTCTTGTTAGCTTCGGTTTCGTTCCGGAGTTGTGAGGATTCGTTCGAGCAGGTCTGTTTGTCTTCTTCATGGACTCGTTCTTCTTCCTTGCGAGATCTCAGGCAAGATGACCATACCCTCGAAATCACTTATATCTTTGCTTGCTAGTTATTAGTTCTATCGCTATGTCGCGCTACCTACCACTTGCTATATCATGCCTCCCATATTGCCATCTCAAGCCTCTAACCCACCTTTCCTAGCAAACCGTTGTTTGGCTATGTTACTGCTTTTGCTCAGCCCCTCTTATGGCGTTGCTAGTTGCAAGTGAAGATGAAGTTTGTTCCATGTTGGAACATGGATATCTTGGGATATCACAATATCTCCTATTTAATTTAATGCATCTATATACTTGGTAAAGGGTGGAAGGCTTGGCCTTATGCCTGGTGTTTTGTTCCACTCTTGTCGCCCTAGTTTCCGTCATACCGGTGTTATGTTCCTTGATTTTGCGTTCCTTACGCGATTGGGTTGTCGGGGTTGGGGTCCCGGCAAACCCTTAAGGTTCGAACACTGGGGTGCACGCGAAGTCTTCCTCTCCTACCGATCTATGCTCTAGCTTGCTAGGATCTCGCGGACGAACTCGACGAACTCACAACACAGATGGACACAGGGTTCATACTGGTTCGGGCTACCATTGCGGTGTAACACCCTACTCCAGTGTGGTGGTGGTCGATTGCCTCTTGGGCTGATGATGAACAATACAAGGGAAGAACGACCTCCTAAGGTTGAGGCGTTCTTGGGCTCGGTGAGCTTGTGTGTGAGCTCCGTTGTTTCCTCGAGCTTCGTCCCCTTTTCATTGTGGTGGCTAGTCCTATTTATAGAGACCCTGGTCCTCTTCCCAAATATCGAGCGGGAAGGGAGCCAACAATGGCAGGCTAATTTGAAGGGGGACAGCTAGTACAAGCTATCCTGACAAAAGTAGTCTTCGCCTGCACAAAGTTCTGGTGGTGACGCTGTTCCGGGCTCCACGATGACCTCTGTCTTGCAGTCCTTGGTCTTGGTCTTGTTGCACCGAAATGGCAACCTTTGCCTGATGCCTCGGTACTCCGCGGCTGCGCTTGCCCCCTTTGCACCAAAGAGGAAACAAGGACGCTGTGCGCGCTGGCGCCTGCCTGGTGTCGATCGTCACGGCTCACGTCACGAAAGCCTCCTGAGGTTCGCCCCGCCTTGATATCTCTGCTCCTCGTGAGCCTGCCCAGCTAGGCCATTCTGGAGGAGGTCCTGCATCGTCCGCCTCGCGAGGCTTGGCCCCTCGCAATGGTCTTGAGTGCTTTGTTGGTGAAGATGGGTCGTACGGCCTGCTGGCTCAGCTACGCTGCGGACCGCAGGCAGGCAAGTCTGGGGACCCTCGTTCCCAGAACGCCGACAGTAGCCCCCGTGCCCAAGGTGCGGGCGGGCTTGGCTTCACAGAGAAGCCAAGGGTCAATCTCGAAGCGCCTCGGGGCCCCAAAGCCTGCGGCCTTGGTTGACGCGTGGCGGTTGATTGAATGTGGGCGTCTCCGCTTCCCCATGCTACTTTGGCAACTGCTTGACCTGACAAAAGGCTGGCGCGGGCGGCACTTGCCTTCATTGCTTCTTCCTCGCCTCGCTCCAGATCCCCTTTCTTGCTCTTCGCCGCCGCTACCTACAGATCTACTTCGGCCTTGCTCTGCATCTGCCGCCCATGGCGCCATGCATGGTCAAGACTTCCTCGTCCCCGGCCTGGTATGAGCCCGCTCTTGAGGCGCCCACTGTCACGGAGAAGAGCCTTGCCTCTTTGCGCCTGCTGATGGCGGGAGAGAGCAACGAGTGGGGGAAGACAGAGCTTTGGTTTGCCTCCGATGAGCTGGAAGCTGGGGGGAGCACCTTCTTCCCCTTCTTTTCGAGCAGCGTTGCCGTCGGGTTGGTTCCTCCCTTCTCTGATTTCCTCTATGAAGTCCTCGACCACTATGGGCTGCAGGCGTTGCATCTCCACCCCAACTCTGTCCTTCTCCTATCCATCTTTGCCTACTACTGTGAGGCGTACCTAGGTGTGATGCCTTCCGTGGTGCTCCAGCGCCACTTCTTCTTCCTTCGTGTCAGCGAGGGTCACATCTCTAGATGCGCCAACTTCGTCGCGGCCGGCAAGGCCAACTCGATCTCGAGCACCGGGAAGAGGGCCGACAACATTCGATCCAAATGGGTCATGGTGGACGCCAAGCTCGCCCATCCGTGCCTGGCGTTGCCGTCGAAGGCGCCCCGACAAGACAAGGAGTGGCCCAGGGCGGAGCTTGTCGATGAGCGGGCATCATCAGGGTTGGAGCAGATGATGGCCGACCTGAAGCCGGGCAATGCGAGGGCGGCCAAAATAACGGGAGCGATGCTCCTAAGGGAGTTCTTGACGCTGCGGGTCGCCCCACTCCAGGCGCGCGCGCCCCTTCTGGCAGCTTGAAGGAGGGGAGAAGAAGGCCCTGCTGAGGCCGGGGGTGCTGCCTGACGATGAACTGGACGCCGTCCTGCGCCTCATAGTTGGAGACAACCAGGAGTACCCGCCTAGAGCCTTCATTCCCCTGTTCCAACGCAGGGATCGGGAGGAATTCGTCGCCTCCAGGCCAACTTTTGATGTGCGCGGGCTAGTGCCGCCAGTGCTTTTGGGAGCTCCTTCAGCGCCAAAGCCGGTGGAGGTGTCTTCTGGCGAGTCCCGCGGAGAGGGGGATGAGGAGGAGGAGGACTCTGAGGAGACCCCAGAAGGAGGCGGAGGAGACCTCCCCTCCGAGCAAGACCAAGATTCTTTGCACCCGTCCTGATGATGTTGAGGCCAACGCCTACCAAGGAGGGAAGGAGCAACCCCTCGTCCCAACAAAGTGTAGGTCGTCGCTGGTGGACCGTGGTGCTGCCCCCACTCCAACACCTCCTGGGGCTGGATCCGGTTCCGCCTCCGCACCGCATGGCGCCAACGGAGCCCGAGCGCCTACCTCCCAGGTCACGAAGCTATTGGGCCTCAAGCTCCTCAAGAGAAAGGTGGAGTACCTTGCAGTGGACCGGTAGGTGCTTCGAACTTCACTTGGTCCTTGCTGGTGCTTGTTTCTTCCTGACGCTCGTCCTTGGTTGATCAGGCTGACATCTTCGGCGAAGAGGAGTAATGAAGGGAAGGCAGTTGTGCCTCCCTCCGCAGATCCAGGGGGCAACATCGCCCGTGTCTCCCCAGCCCGATCGTCTTCGCGGGGCCCAGATAAGCATCCCCGCGTGGAGTCATCCCCCACGGCCCCGACGACTCTGGAGGTGCCGGTGCTTGGCGTGGCTGATGAGGTCACAGCTGCTCCAGAGCCCGCGGTCTCGCAAGCCCTGGTGACTGCGCCACTCACTCCTACTGCTGCGCCTCCACTCCTCGGTTCCTCTGCTCCTGCTGCCGTCTTGGAGCGTGCCTTTTCAGAGATGACCCAACTGCAGGCGGATCTCCTGAGCGCTGACCCGCGCCTAGTGGCCGGGCGTCTGGAGTTGGCCTCCGGCTGGCTTCACTCTGACCTGGCGGTACACGCGGCGCTGGGCCAGGCTGTTGCGGCTTCCGAGAGGGAGAAGTAAGGGGCCGCCAGCGCTGCAGACGATCGTGAGGCGGCGCTGAGAGACGCCAAGGCCGCCCACGACCGCTGCCAATTGCTGGAGGGCAAGTTGAAGAGCCTGCGCGAGAAGCACGGCGAAGAGGCACGCCACCGCTCGTCCGAGGAGAAGGAGATGAAGGCCCGGGAGGAAGCCATCAAGAACCGTGATGCTGAGCTGGTGGAGCTGGGGAAGGAGCAGGCCGCCGAGCGCAAACGGTTGGAGGAGCTGGAGCAGAAGATAGAGGCGAGGGAGGCCAACCTTGCCGCCAAGGCGCGAGTCCTGGCCGAAGACCGTGTGGCCTTCGCCGATCTCGAGAAGAGATCTCACGAGGTGCTGAAGACGCTGTACGACCGTGGCCTGGAGAAGCCGCTGGACAGTGACGAGGACGGCCCTGCCCAGCTGCTTCCTCTCACGGTGAAGGCGCTTGAGGAGGTCGTTGAGGGCCTTGGTCCCATGGCGGAGGCAGAAGCTCAGATTCTGTCCACGGCCGCACTGACTCGCGTCCTGAGCCATTTGCACCTCCGCGACCCCAATGCCCGCCTCAACGAGCTGCTAGAGCCTGTAGCTGAAGACCTCTGCGACGCTGTCGCCGCAGCTGTTCAAGGTCACGTGGAGGCTTTGCTGGGGAAGTTCGCCCATGGGGAAGCACTTTCTGCTGGCGACGGCGACATCCGGGGGTGACCAGCGGCTATTCTTCTCGTTCCTTTCCTATGACATACATCAGGCCTCATGGAGGCATTTAGAATTTTCATTTGATATTGTGAGAACAATATGCTTGTAATATTTGCTTCGAGATTTTGCGTTTTCCTTCCTATTTGCTTTGTTCTGCGTCGGTAGAGCCCGGCCCCGCGCATACCTCAACCGCCGTTGAGCCGACCGGAGACCAGGACAGACCAAGGAGTGAGGGGCTACGTGACTAGTTAGGCTCCTGAGTCGCGATGCTCAGGAGTCCCCCTTGACGTGTGAACATCATATAGGGAGAGTTCACGAAGATATATTAATGTTCTACGTCGGCAGAGCCCGGCCCTGCGCATACCTCAACCGCCGTTGGGCCGACCGAAGACTAGGACAGACCAAGGAGTGAGGGGCTACGTGACCAGTTAGGCTCCTGAGTCGCGAGGCTCAGGAGTCCCCCTTGACGTTCAAATAATTTCCATAGCTGCCCTCACCGAGGCCTCAGGAGGGGCGCGCGACGCCCAGGTCCGGGAGACCTGGTTGGGTGGCGTGTGCTTGGGCGTGACCCGAGCGCAGCCACCGTGCCCAGCCCCCTCGCGCGACTCTCCCAAGGGGAGGCGTCATGGTCGGACTAGGCATTGAGCTCTGGGCTGCCTAAGGTTGGGATGGCCGTGGGATCGCCCTCAGTTGTTTATCACCAGCGCGGAGCATAGTGCTTCCGCTTGTGCACACACATAGCCGCTCCTCGGTAGTGTCAACAGCCAGTGCGGAGCATGGAGCTTCCACTTGGGCGTGGGATGGGCCCCCCCCCTCCGGGAGGAGCCCCCGGGGCGCGTACAGCCCCGCCCTGACACGTGGCTTGCACGGCAGGGCTGCGAGGTGTATCTAGGCACTCGTGAGCCAGCGCGGGACTCACGAGGCCCTACCTCAAGGCGGGTTGCACCTGGTCTTGAGTCTTGGTGGCTGTATGTCCCTGCAAGGTGGTTAGATGCAAGCACTCTACGTCCTCAGGTCCCGGCCCTCGAGCGCGCTCAGCCGCCGCTAGTATGCCAGGTTGCGATGCCGTGGTCAAGGCCAGGGGTTGAGGGATGGAGAGCTAGTAAGAGCTCCCGAGTCGCAATGCTCGGGAGCCGCCCTTTTAACGTGCAAGAAAATTGCATGGGGCGAACGGGACCGAGGTGGGTGGTAATCAAACAGGAGATAGCAGATGGCAGGTTAAGCATGAAGGGCAGACCGGCTAGGATAAATGCAGGAAGATACATGCCACTGGGTCTGGCCCGAGTGGCGTGAGGACGATGCAGCCCGAGGGGTGCCCCCAGCAAGGTAAGCTAAAGACATAAGTAAAAGGGATACATGCCGCAGGGATGGACCCATGTGGCCTGGGAACAGTGCATCCCGAGGGGCGCTCCCAGCTTAGACGAACTTGGAAGATGTCACCTGGGTCTGTAGACGAAGTAGAGCTGGTGCAGCTGAAGCCACGCATCGAAGGAATGACTCCTCATGAGCCACTGGGACCCTAAGCCTCAGGAGGCTCTGGGAGCTCAGGAGGTTCCTTGAAGGCCGTCGCCATCTCCTCCCGAACGACATGGAACCTGGCCTCCTGAGCTGCCTGGACTTGCCGCAGGTTGCGCTGATAGGCTGACGCCACGCTCGGCAAGCCGAAGGGCATGCGAACGTACCTGTGCGATGGACCCTCACAGCGGCCCGCGCGTGATGGCCAGAAGCATTCCTGAGATGCTGCCTTGTTGAGTCCTGGGACGTCGATGTAGGAGCGCAGCTCAGCCCCCTCGCCTGGGTGGTGAGCCACACTTTGTGAGCGGCTGTCGCCACGCATGGCTCTTGCGTCTTGTAGCTCTTGGGTGGTCTTGGTGATGAACTCCTGGGTGGTGGGCATTCCTCGCCTCATGCTCTCCTACAGAAAACGTGCCACAAAGCACGCTTCCAAGTGGTGCCCAAGCGCCTCCCTCATGAGAGTGGCAAGGTCTGAGGCCCTCCAGAAGAGAGGCCTCGAGCCTTGCCCGAGGAGGGTGCCGGGCGCGCTTTCCTATGCGGTGGAGGGAGGCACCCCTGGAGCGGGCGCCGATCCTGATGAGGCTCCTGATGCGACGCCATCTTCTTGGGGTCCTGCACGGTGCGGTAGATTCTTCTTGGGATGGTCTCCGGAGGGCCCTCACTTCTGCAGTTAGGGTTGTTGATTGCCGCGGCTTGGAAGTCGCGCTCAAGGGAGCAGACCGCATCCCTTTCTTCACATGGGACAGTGACGATCCCCCCACTTTCTGGCATCTTGAGGACGTTGTAGCCGTGGTGAGTAACTGCCATGAACTTGGCCAGGGCTGGGCACCCGAGGATGGAGTTGTACGGCAGGCGGATGTGTGCGACATCAAAGTCAATGAGCTTGGTGCGGTAATTCTTGCGCTCCCCGAAGGTGACAGGCAGGCGGACCTGCCCTATTGGTGTGGTGGAACCGTCAGTCACTCCTGAGAAAGGCTTGGTTGGCTGGAGCTGCTCATACGGCACTTGGAGGTCGTCGAATGTGTCAGCGGATAGGACGTTAAGCCCTACGCCGCCGTTGATGAGAGTCTTGGTGACTTGCACATTGCTGATGACTGGGGCGCACAGCATAGGGAGTGTGCCAGCGGCGGCTGCACACTTGAGCTGGTCGGTCGAGCTGAAGGTGATGGCGCATTGGGACCACCGGAGTGGGCGCGTGGCCTCGAGCTTGGGGAGCGCCGCGTTTACTTCACGAGCAAACTATTTGAAGATGCGCTGAGAGGCTGGGGCCTGAGCGCCGCCTAGGATGCAAGCGACCGTGCGCGGCTCCTAGAAGCCCCCAGCCCCTCGTCCTGGTGATGGTCGTCATTCCTCCTTGGCGGCGGCAACGGGGGAAGAACGGCGTTGCCCTAGGGGCGATCCTCGCGAGGTTGATCCTACCAGTGGCCCTCGCGAGGCCGGTCGCGCCACTCCTGGCGCGGGCCACGGTCGTCCCAGCGTCCACCTCTGCGGCCGTAGCCCCGGTCGCTGCGCTCGGGGCGTCGGCTGAAGCGTCCTTCCCGAATGGCTCTGAGCTCTTGACAGTTGCTGGTGTTGTGGGTGTTCAGGTTGTGGAAGGTGCAGAAGGGCTGGCCGTTCTTGGATGACTCGGGCTGATCTCTGCCTCGCTTGGTATCGGGCTCCGTTGCGAGCACAACTGCCTCTTTGTGCTTCACGTCCTTGGCCTTGGCCTTCTTTTCCTCCACTCCTGCAGCTGGCAGTTCCAGGAGAGAGAGAGATGCCCCTCCTCAGCTCTTGCACACCTGGTCGCCAGGTTGAACAGCTCCTGAGATGTGTAGAGCTCCTCATGGATGGCCAGCTCTTCCTTCACCTTAACATCGCGGACACCATCGAAAAACTCATAGAGCTGCAGGAACTCCGCGGGTCGGCGGTGTTGTCGTACCGTGGAGGCAGATCTGGCTTGAACTTGCCTGGCCAGGCAAAGCTACACAGCTCAGGGGTGAAGGCGCGGCAGCCTGCCGTTGTTGCCGGGGCCCGCCTCGGGGGCGGAGCTTGGTCTTCGCGAGGTCCGTGCTGCGCCACTGCCGGCGGCGCGCGGTCTTGATTAGGTGGCGCGGGGAGCGCTGGTGCGGCTTCTCACGGTCGCGGAACTTCTTGGCAGCTCCTTTCTTCACGCGCGGGCGCCGGGCGCGGCGGATTACGTCGCATAGGTGCGCGCCTTGGTGCCAAGGCACCATCTTGGGGTCGAGGTGGTGGAGGCGTGCCACGGGCCCCGTTGCCCGCAACCTGCTGAGGGGGAGGCAGAGAGTGAGACGGCGCCAGATAGCCCCCCGCGGAATGGACAAGCCCGGCGACGCGGTCAAGCCACTCTTAATAGACATCGTCGACAGGGCGGTAACACAGGAGCTCGTTTGCCGCGATGAGCGCGGCCCGCGCCTCCTGGGGAGCGCGGTGTGCGTGAGACAAAGAACCAGCGGGAGCGAGTGATGGAGTAGCGGTGCGGCTGTCCTGCCGCACCGAAGGAAGTTGCGAGGACGCCCGCTGCTCATTTCCCACCGAGCCGGTGGCTGCGTTGGCGGCGGGGGACGGAGATCGACAAGGCGGCCCACCGACGGGTGTCGTCTGAGTGATGTGGGCGGCGAGGGCGGCCCGACGCTCAGCTCGAGCATGACGAGCGCCCGCCATGGAGATGACGGGGCGACGGAGCGATGAGCATCAGAGAGGAAGCTACGGTGCACCCCTACCTGGCGCGCCAAATGTCGGGGTTGGGGTCCCGGCAAACCCTTAAGGTTCAAACACTGGGGTGCGCGCGAAGTCTTCCTCTCCTACCGATCTACGCTCTAGCTTGCTAGGATCTCGCGGACGAACTCGACGAACTCACAACACAGATGGACACAGGGTTTATACTGGTTCGGGCCACCGTTGCGGTGTAACACCCTACTCCAGTGTGGCGGTGGTGGATTGCCTCTTGGGCTGATGATGAACAATACAAGGGAAGAACGGCCACCTGAGGTCGAGGCGTTCTTGGGCTCGGTGAGCTTGTGTGTGAGCTCTGTTGTTACCTCGAGCTTCGTCCCCTTTTCACTGTGGTGGCTAGTCCTATTTATAGAGGCCCTGGTCCTCTTCCCAAATATCGAGCGGGAAGGGAGCCAACAATGGCAGGCTAATTTGAAGGGGGACAGCTAGTACAAGCTATCCTGACAAAAGTAGTCTTCGCCTGCACAAAGTTCTGGTGGTGACGCTGTTCCGAGCTCCACTATGACCTCCGCCTTGCAGTCCTTGGTCTTGGTCTTGTTGCACCGAAATGGCAACCTGTGCCTAATGCCTCGGTACTCGGCGGCTGCGCTTGCCCCCTTTGCACCAAAGAAGAAACAAGGACGTTGTGCGCGCTGGCGCCCGCCTGGTGTCGATCGTCACGACTCACGTCACGAAAGCCTTGTGAGGTTCGCCCTGCCTTGCTATCTCCGCTCCTTGTGAGCCTGCCCAGCAAGGCCATTCCGGAGGAGGTCCTGCATCGTCTGCCTTGCGAGGCTTGGCCCCTCGCGAGGATCTTGAGTGCTTTGTTGGTGAAGATGGGCCGTACAGCCTGCTGTCTCAGCTACGCCGCGGGCCGCAGGCAGGCAAGTTTGGGGACCCCCGTTCCCAGAATGCCGACATGGGTGTTATGGAAACCCCTTGACAATTCTATTTGAATAAAACTCCTCTAGCAAGGCCCAACCTTGGTTTTACATTTTCCTAACAACCTATTACGCTTCCCTTGGGTCGGCCAACCCGAGGGTCATCTTTATTTAAACCCTCCCGGGCCAGTGCTTCTCTAAGTGTTGGTCCGAACCAAGCCGCCTGCGGGGCCACCTCGGGGAAACTCGAGGGCTGGTTTTACTCGTAGCCTGTCTCATCCGGTGTTGCCCTGAGAACAAGATACGTGCGACTCTTATCGGGATTATCGGCACATCGGGTGGCTTTGCTGGTCTTGTTTTACCATTGTCGAAATGTCTTGTAACCGGGATTCCGAGACTGATCGGGTCTTCCCGGGAGAAGGAATATCCTTCATTGACCGTGAGAGCTTGTGATGGGCTAAGTTGGGACACCCCTGCAGGGTTTGAACTTTCGAAAGCCGTGCCCGCAGTTATGAGGCAGATGGGAATTTGTTAATGTCCGGTTGTAGAAAACTTGACACTTGACTTAATTAAAATGCATCAACCGTGTGTGTAGCCGTGATGGTCTCTTTCCGGCGGAGTCCGGGAAGTGAACACGGTTCTTGTGTTATGCTTGAACGTAAGTAGTTTCAGGATCACTTCTTGATCACTTCTAGTTTCTCGACCGTTGCGTTGCTTATCTTCTCGCTCTTATTTGCGTATGTTAGCCACCATATATGCTTAGTGCTTGCTGCAGCTCCACCTTACTACCCTTTCCTACCCATAAGCTTAAATAGTCTTGATCTCGTGGGTGTGAGATTGCCGAGTCCTCGTGGCTCACAGATACTTCCAAACAGTTGCAGGTGCCGATGATACTAGTGCAGGTGATGCAACCAAGCACAAGTGGGAGCTCGATGAAGATCGTGTTCATTGTGTTGTTTTTCATTTCTCGTTTATCAGTAGTGGAGCCCAGTTGGGACGATCCGAGATCTAGCATTTGGGGTTGTCTTCTTTTATTTTGGGTTCCATAGTCAGACCTTGATTGTACTTTGTATGATGTATGTTTAACATGTATTTGTGTGAAATGGTGATCGTAAGCCAACTCTTTATCCCTTTCTCAGTACATGGGATGTGTAAAGATTACCCCCCTTGCAACATGCCTACCATGCGGCTATGCCTCTAAGTCGTGCCCCGACACGTGGGAGATATAGCCGCATTGTGGGTGTTACAGAGCACCACTTGTAATTGGAGTTCATCACCTACATGGGTTAGTCTTGCAAGGAAGAGCACTTGTGTATCCAAAATGACAATCATGAATTTTGATATAGAATTTGTCAAAGGATATGTTGAAGGATTTGATGCTACCTTTTCTTCAACCACCATGGAGTAGAGACTTGGTGATGTAGAGATTGCTCAAGATGTGAGTGAGTTGCAATCTCATGAATTTAGATTCATCCAAGTACCTACAAGGGTTATATAGCATGCAAGGGTGCAAATATATCCAAGACATGTGATTATCATCATGAGAGATATGTCAAGGATTAGTCATAGGCCCATGCCTTGCCTGCATCCAAATGGAGTTCCTACTCCAAGTTTGAAGCATCAATGATGTTCAATTCACCTCTCAAACGGCAAAATACTTTCTCATCAAGCAGTATGGTGAATATATCCGCCAATTGCTTATCGGTATGAACATGCTTAAGATCAATGTCTCCTTTAGCAACATGATCTCGAATGAAATGATGACGAACTTCAATATGCTTAGTTCGAGAATGTTGCACGGGGTTGTGAGAAATCTTAATGGCACTTTCATTGTCACAAAATAAAGGAACATGTTTCACATATATCCCATAATCTTCAAGAGTTTGGGTCATCCAAAGTAATTGACCACAACATGCACTACAAAAAAAGACACATCTGTGACATTTTGGGCCAAACGATTTTTTTTCTGTCATACATATGACACTTCTATGACGATAATTGTGACAAAACCCGGTATCATCATAGATGTGGTGGGCTCCTACTTCTATGACAGAAAATGGGCTTTTCGTCCTGGGCGGGCCGAAGACGCAGCTGCATGACATTCTTTGGGCCGTCCATGACGGAAAAAAACATGGTAGAAGCGAGGGCGAGAAAAATTTCGGGGAGTTCCCGGTTACGGTGGGAGGTCGGGGGCCGAGGGATGTGCGTTTCTCTCGTACACATACGCGCGTGTGTGCGAGGCGTTGGGCTCTAACTGAACCCGAGCGATTGCACTGCAGGCTACGCGTTACTGAACCCGAGCGATCGATCGATGGCTGTTAACTGAACTCGATCGAGCGATTCCTTCGCTACTGCTGCTAACTGAAGCCGATCGATGCTGCCTCTAGATGAACAGTGAGCGTTGTAGGGGGGGTTGGATGAACAGTTCCCGGTGGGGGTGGATGAACAGGACCCCGTGGTGTTGCCTCTGGATGAACAGGACCCCGATTGATCGAGCCGGTTGGGGCTGGATGAACAGGACCCCGTGGAGGGCTGGATGAATAGGACCACCCCGTGGAGGGCATGATGAATAGTAGATGATGGAGGGCAGGATGAACAGTAGCCCGTGGAGGGGTGGTTGAACAGGAGCCTGTGGAGAGGGCTGGTTGAACAGTAGCCGGTGGAGTAGCGCGCGGTGGAGGCTGGATGAACAGGAGCCCGTGGATGAACAGTCGCATGTGGAGGCTGGAGCAGGTCGACGGTGGACGAACAGTAGCTTGTGGAGGCTAGAGGGGGTCGACGGTGGAGATGAACAATATCTCGTGGAGTCCCGTTTTGTGGTACGCCACACCCCTCCCGATGAACATGACCCCCGTTTCGACCGTAGGAGGTCCGTTTCGTCCGTTTTGCGGTACGCCACACCCCTCCCAATGAACAGGACCCCCGTTTCGACCGTAGGAGGTCCGTTTCCTTCGTTTTGCGGTACGCCAGACCCCTCCCGATGAACAGGATCCCGTTTCGAACGTGGCCGGTCAAACACAAGGCTGTTTCCTCCGTTGTGCGGTACGCTAGGCCTTGTTTCCTTCGCCTGTTCCGTCCAAGCCCTCCCGATGAACACGACGCATTCCGTTGCCTCCCCATGAACACGATGCATTCCGTTGCCTCCCCATGAACACGACACATTCCGTTGCCTCCCCATGAACATGACGACGATGCTATTTCTCCGTTCCGACCCAGCCATGTACATGAGCCATGGCCGTACGTATGCGCGAGTAGGCGTTCGAGACCCCGCCCGTATGTACACATACATGGCCGTATTTTCTTTCTTGCACCCTGGCCGCTGTACGTACGTGTACATGCTACGTGCACGCCTCTACTACAACACGTGCGTGCCTCTACATCGACCAGTATATATGTACGTACACATTCGCGACCAGAATGACAATGCTACGTATGCTTCGACCAGGTGGGTCCCGACTGTCAGGTACTTCCTTGCTTGCGAAGATGTAGCTGGTGGGTCCCAGCAGTCAGGGGGGTGAAATACGGTGGCCCGTCCGGTGGGTCCCTGCTGTCAGGTGGAGGAATAATTATTTTGCACGTAATAAGGAGGCACTTCCTTGCTGCGGCCGTGGACCCAGCTGTCAGCGTCTCCACGTACAGTCCACGTCCGATGGAAGCCGTTCCTTCACCACGTTGACCACGCCGCTCCAAGAGCACCAGGGCGGCGGACGATGTCGAGGCCTAGGAAGGGGACGACGCGGAGCCGGGGAAGATGCGACAGTGGATGCCCATGCGTAGAGGAGTATGAGAGCACTGGTTCGCTGCGGTGTGAGGCTGCCGTCACCGCAGAGCAACAGTGGGTGTGGGTGAGTAGAGAGATGGCCTGGCCAACGGTGGGAGTAGTAGGGGGCGGTGAGGCCTCCGCCGCATCGCAGCTGGCCACGGGAGGCAGGAGCACGAGGCACGACCGGCGCTGGTTTGGGCGGCTGGAGCAAAAAGACCAGGGGTTGAAAAAGCACTACGGCCTATGGATGGACATCGTACGGTCACTGGAGCTAGAATCGTGCATATTGACTAAGTTGACAAAGCCCTCCATCCCCGTCAACTTAGTAGGCCCACAAGTCAGCCTGCCACTATACTGGGTCCCAGCTAACAGGGGGAGTATTCATTTTTTGTGCATAATAAGGAGGCACTTCCTTGCGTGCGAAGATATAGCTGGTGGGTCTGAGCTGTCAGCGCGGTAACGTTTTTTTCGCGAAATACAGAAGCCCTTTCGGTGGGTCCCTGATGTCAGGTGGAGGAATCATTATTTTGCGCGTAATAAGGAGGCATTTCCTTGCGTGCGGCCGTGGACCCAGCTGTTGGCCTCTCCACGTACAGTCCACTTCAGATGCATGTCGGTCATTGACCACGTTGACTAGGCCACGCCGAGAGCAGCAGGGCAGTGGACGACGGCGAGGCCTAGGAAGGGAATGACATGGAGGCAGGGAAGACTCGGCAGTTGTTTCCCACACGGAGGGGAGTACAACTGTACAAGGGTTTACTGGTTCGTCTGCCATCGCCGGAGAATAACAGCAGGTGTGGGTGAGTAGAGGGATGGCTAGGCCAGCGATGGGAGTCCAGATGGCAATGGGGACGAAACCCATCGGGTTTTGCCTTCCCAAACCCATCCCCACGAGAAAATCGCAAACCCGTCCCCGTCCCCTTCACCATGCGCGGGGCTAGTTTTCCGCCCATCCCCTAAACCCATCGGGTTTCGGGGAACCCGCAGGGAACCCACGAGAACATCAAAATATTTAAACAAACATAGTGGCGACAAAGAATATCATTTCAACAGCAAAATAAGCACATTTCAGCAGCATAACTAGAGAAAATTTCAACAAAAAACAACCCGACTTGGGACATGAAGAGGCCACCATTGAGTTCGTCACCAGTGGCGACGCCCTTTCTCTAGATCAGACCGGCGGTAGGGGAGAAGACGTGGAGGGAGGAGGCTCGCCGGCGCAGATCGTGGTCGGCGGATCTTGCGAGATGGGATCGAGCCAGGCGGCGCCTGGGGTCCTAGGTTTAGGGTTAGGTATTATGTGGGAGAGAGAGATGAGGGCTCGAGCGAGGGGGAAAGGAGCGGGCGATACTGGCTGTTTGGCCTTCAACACTAGGGGGTGGGGGGCTCTGTAGTTTTGGGTTGGGCCACGCAGGAGCACTGGTTGGTAAAAAAATGTATTTTGCCGGGTTTCGGGTTCGAGGACTACCGAAACGGTTGCAAACCCACGAAACGTGTCGGGTTGTATAATGTGCCCAACAACAGCCCCGCGGGGATGAAAAGACGTCCATCCCTGTCCCCTAATAGGGTAAAAACCCGCAGGGACGTGGGTTTCGGGGCCCCGTTGCCATCTTGAGATGGGAGTACGGTGGGGCGGTGAGGCCTGCGCGGCAGCACAGCCAGACGCGGGGAGGAGGGAGCAGGTAGTCCCACCGGCGCTTGTTTGAGCGGTTGGAGCAGGAAGACAGAGATTGAAGAAGCACGACGGCCGTTGGATGGACATCCAACAGTCACTGCTTGTGCGTCAACCTTTTTTGAGGAAAGCCTCAAATCTGTGGAAAACAACATACAACCCATCTGCCATTATTTCTAATAATTTTCAGCCCATTTGCTAATTCTTAAGGTTTTTTTGGAGCCCATATTCTTTTTGTTAGCATTACAGCCCAAATTGTGGCCACGGTTAAAAAATTATACGAAATTTTGCATATTTCGGTGTGGTCCGAACTGTTTTTAATCCCGAAATTTCGACTCACATTCAAGCTATTTTAAAAATAAATGTATATCAATATAAAATCCAACAAATTCTCCACGCATAAAAATTAATGTAATTTAAAATCTTGAAATAATAAAAGATATTTGAAACTAATTGCCGGTTTGATGTGTTTTAAAAATGTACAGCCCATTTCTCATTACTGATGGGCCATTTTCTCGACCAGCCGAATGAAAGCTCTCCTCGTCTTGAAAGATTTGCAGCCCAACAGGCCTCACAAAGCGACTTACTTGGCAAATCAAAAAAAAAAACTGGGCTGTGGCCATGGACCCAGCTGTCAGCCTCTCCATGTACAGTACTCTTCCGATGGAAGTCATTCCTTGACCATGTTGACCACGCCACGCGGAGAGCACCACGGCGGTGGACAACGGCGAGGCCTAGGAAGGGGACGATGCGGAGCCGGGGAAGACGCGGCAGTGGAAGCCCGCGCGGAGAGGAGTACGAGGGTTCACTGGTTCGGCTGCGGTGTGAGGCTACCGTCGCCGTAGGGCCTGGCCAGCGGTGGGAATAGTAGGGGGCGGTGAGGCCTCCGCGGCAGCACAGCCGACCACGGGAGGCAGGAGCATGCGGCACGACCGGCGCTGCTTTGGGCGGCTGGAGCAAGAAGACCAGAGGTTGAAGAAGCACTACGGCCGTTGGATGGACATCGTACGGTCACTGGAGCTAGAATCATTCATATTGACTAAGTTAACAAAGCCCTCCGTCCCCGTCAACTTTGTTGGCCCACAAGTCATCCTCCCACTATGGTGGGTCCCAGCTAGCAGGGGGGTATTCATTTTTGTGCGTAATAAGGAGGCACTTCCTTGCGTGCGAAGATATAGCTGGTGGGTCCGACATGTCAGCGGGGGGTACGTTTTTTTCGTGAAATACAGAGGCCCTTCTGGTGTGTCCCAGCTGTCAGGTGGAGGAATCATTATTTTGCGTGTACAGTCCACGACCGATGGATGTCGTTCGTTGACCAAGTTGACCAGGCCGCGCCGAGAGCACCATGGCCGTGGACGACGGTGAGGCCTAGGAAGCGAACGACACGGAGCCGGGGAAGACTCAGCAATGGTTGCCCACACGGTGGGCAGTACGAGGGTTTACTGGTCTGGCTGCCGTCGCCGGAAAATAACAGGAGGTGTGGGTGAGTAGAGGAATGGCCTGGCCAGCAATGAAGTAGGGTGGGGCGGTGCGGCCTGTGCGGCAGCACAGCCGGTCACGGGAGGTGGGAGCAGGCAGTCCCACCGGAGCTGGTTTGGGCGGCTGGAGCAAGAAGATCAGATATTGAAGAAGCAGCACGGCCGTTGGATTAACATCCAACGGTCACTGCTGCTAGAATTGTTTGTGGACTAAGTTGACAAAGCCAAAGTACACGTCAACCTAGTAGACCCACAAGTCAGCCTCCAAATCTGTCCCAAACAGCATACAGCCCGAAATTTCTAGCCAGATTCAAATTAATTTTAAATCTAAATATACCTTAATTTAAATTCAATGAAATTTTACCCGCACAAAAACAATGAAATTTAAAATATCAAAATCCGAAAGAAAACAGTATTTTGGAACTAATTGTCTGTTTGCTGTATTTTTTCACTTTACAACCCATTTATTATTACTTATAGCCCATTTCTTATTACTTATAGCCCATTTTCTGGGCAAAATGCATCCCTCCTCGTCTTGAAAGATTTCCGGCCCAGCAGGGCGTAGAAAAGCAAGTAGGCCTACGTTGGTTATTCTGCAAAAAACAAAATAGCTGGCTAGCAATTTTCAGAAAGGAAAAAAACAAACTGGGCTGGTCATGTGCTAAACATATGAAATAAAAGCCTGGTCTAGACGGGCCACGGGTCCCACACAACCCAGTTGATACCCTTCTCCGTCCCGAAAAAACAAAATTACTGTGCGCGCTGCTGGGTCCCTACTGTCATCCTCACAATGTACAGTCATCTCCTTATTCCTCTCGGTTTTTGACCATGTTGACAACACCGAAGGGCGGTGCCGCGGCGAGCGAACCAAGGCGGAGGACGATGGTGAGGCCTCAGACAGGAACGAACAGGAGCCGGGGCAGACCACAACCAGCCGTTGGAGGTGGGAGCAGGTGGTCCCGCCGGCGCTGGTTTGGCTTTGGCGGCTCGAGGAAGAAGAGACTGAAGAAACGCGACAGATGTTGAATGTCAATCCAACGGTCAAGGTCGGCACAATCGTTTGTTGCCTAAGCGGACACCAAGTAGCATACTTTTTTATATATAGGAAGAAAACTGCAAGGAAAATGCGTTCTTCTGCCGTCCTCCTCACAGGGAACATTCGCCACATAAGTGACTAGCACCCTTGGTTTTCAACCGAGAGGTCTTGGGTTCGAGTCCCAGGAACTCTCAATTTTGTCCTCCTTCCTTCCTCCCAAAAAAGGGAAAGAAAATCAAAGACTTGGGAAGGCGTACAGAATAAGCTAGTGTAACAGTAATGAGACGTTGCCGAGTTTTAGAAAAAAGAAACATGTGCTCCTGTAGCTGGTTCGAATCCAAACCTAGACTATGACTATATATGGTGCTATGCTACTCTGCAAGTAATGAAACTGACATATTCAACGTTCGGTTCTCCTCTTCTCTACTTACTCTGCCTAGCATCAGAAGCTCTGGCTGCAGCAACCATGTCCGCTGGCTGCTCGTCCACCTGCTCTTCAGCAGGCAACAACCAGATATGCGCCAAGTTGCAACCCGTACCATCGCCTATGGGTCTCATCACACCCTCGCCGGCACGCGCACCGCAGCCGATTGCTCATCGCAACCCGCTGCCGTTGGTGTGGTGCCACTGCTGCAAATCACGCAGAGTCATCCGTCGCGTCTCAACCACAATCTGCAACCCTGGCTGAGTCTTCTACAAATGCCCGAATCATGGGGTAATAATATGTTTAAGTGTTGTTCTGCTGCTTTCAGTTGCTGATTTTTTTAATAGTTTGGTTGATGATCTACCAATTTGATTTGTGCAGAAAAGGGAAGATTTGTGTGATTTGTATTTCTGGGAAGTTGATGATGTGGGGGAATGCAACTACGCTGATTATTTGGTTAGCCGAGGAATCCCAATACCAGCAGGTTGGGGTGTTGGACAAGTAACTGAAGGAACGACAAAAGAAGAAGATGCAGAGCAGAAGGTTAAAGATGCAGTTCCTCTGATCATGGCCAAGCAACAGCTGCTGAATGGCCTTGACAGCAATGAGGAGATGAAAGAGCTTGTGAAGATAATGGGCAAAATCGATGTGCTCTGTAGGATGATTGTCTCTTTATTTGCAGTGTATGTAGCACTCATGATGTATTCAGTGGCTATGACATGAGCACTTTGCTGAAACTAGTAATGAATGAAACCTGTGTAGCAGGCTGGGCATAGTGTTGTGAACATCTAATGATTTCTATTAACGGAAATCAGGGGGTATCCCCTTTTGCTCATATAAATAAATAAATAGCAGAGGCCCTGTCGGGTCAGCTTTGTTCTCATTCGAAGACGTCAAGAAAATTGAAGTCCAGCAGCAAACTAAGTTTCACAGCCAAACACAAGTACAACTAAATAACAATGTCATCATGTTTTAGTTGTCATACAATCACCAAACACAAATCAGCATACATAACAAGTGATGTTCTCACAGCAAAATACTAAACAACATGTTCATCAGGTTTCAGTTGTCATAGCAAACAAAATTTCACATAGTAGATAAAAAAACGTCTTCTGACAGGTAAATACGACAAAAGCAATGTAATCATCATCCGCAACAGCAGCGTCAACATCTTCGCCATGTGTATCAGCCTGAATCGTAATTCCCCGCGGTGTCATCTTCTTCTTCGTCCTCAACGTCCTCGAACGTTGGCTTCTTCTTGATCAACTCTTGTATGTCCACAGCACGACATGCAATCTTTTCGCCGGCGTCATTGATGTGATGGTTCTCAAAGATATTAGGAACATCTTTGTTATCTTGTACATCAGGAGCAGTGTAAGCATCATCTTGTTGTGCAACTTCATTAAACGAATTCCTCTGCTCAAACCTTTGCAATACTCTCCAGTCATCGCTACGTGCAAATGTGTCTTCTAAGAAAAATATCTGTGTTGCTTGATTTGCCAAAATAAAAGGCTCGCTGGTCTGGTACGCCGCCTTGACATTGGTGGATTTGAAATAATCATCAGCTCTGGGTTTTGCGATCCTGGAAAACAGGTTATACCAACGACAGCACAACAGAACCACACACCGATGATCCTCAAAACTGGAGATATACTGCAACTGAATAATGTCTGTTATGTTAGCATACATTTCAGTTGTCTCTTTGTCATACGTATCCGTGCTCATGATGGCACTGTTTTGTGTCTTCCTGCCTTCGTCTCGTGCAAGGGTGTTGTAGCGCACATCTTCAACAACGCAAGATTCATAATGTCTTACCCGAGTATAAGGACCCATTGCTAGTGAGTAAAGGGCATCATCAACTGCCTGCCCATCCTCCCGCATCTTCTTAACCTATGGTTAGAAAATAGACAAGATGATCATCTTATGTACTCAATATATTAAAAAAACTGACAGTGCACTTCAAAAGCTTACATGCCTCTTGGACCATTTCGCAAATCCTGCCATAACCAGTTTGTCAATTTTTCTTGGATTTTGTGGCAGTAACTCCTCTTTGTAGATGCTGCACAACATAGTGATCGCGTCAAACATCTAAATATATAAAAATGTGCTGCAAGTTTAGTAGATTACGATGTATAAGCTGCAGTACTGCACTTACTTGATATAAGGTAGTATCTGAGGACAGTTATTCAACACATACCAAACCATTTTGTCCAAATCTTTAGGTTTGTCCTCTTTTCGACTCTTCCCTGTAACTCGAATAGAATAATCGAAAACATTGAGCCCGGGATTGTCTTCACCCACCTCTTTGCTAAGCTGATCAGCTGTTTCAATCTATTTTGAGCAGAATGTCAACGCTTCTATAGCAATGTAGGCCTCTGCAATGGAACCCTCGGGTCGAGCTCTGTTCCTAACATAGCCCTTGAAAGTGCCTAGCCCCCTTTCAATAGGGTACATCCAGCCATACTGTACTGGACCTCTAACTAGTGCCTCATCAGGTAGATGAACATCCAAATGCACCATCACATCAAAGAAGGCTGGAGGATCGCATAGGATAGTTGGTATCTTGTCTCTAAGACGCTCCAAAGCATCTATCCTGATATTCCTACTGCAGAGTTCCCTGAAGAATTGTCCCAACTCTGCAACTGCTCTGTATAAGTTAGGGCGGCCCAATCCTCTAAGGATAACAGGTAAAACCCTTTGAAGTAGGACATGGCAGTTATGAGTTTTCAACCCTTGTACCTTGTTTCCATCTGCACTGACTCTCCTTTCAGGGTTGGAAGCAAATCCATGTGCGAATCTCACACGTGACAGGGCCTCGCAGAATTCTTTTCTTTTTACCTTGTCGAAGACGTACACAGCTAGTGCCGTTGTCACACCCTAGCTAGTTCAAGCATTAGAATGTGCATCATGTTTAAATTCCTCTTAAATTTGAATTGGGGAAGGTAGAAACCCCCAACACCCCCTGGAAATAACTAGGGTTTACTAAAATTATTTTCAATGAACCTGAAATGCCCTTCTAAAAAGTTCACCCTCTTTCTCTTGAGTTAGAACCTCTGGCAAATTTGGTGCACAATTTTCTAGGTCAACAGAAGGTCATTGAATTAAATCATAAATATTTGAATTTGGGCATTTAAATGCTATAAAATAATTTAAATGCTCAAATAATTCTGGAAATAAATGTTTGCTGTTGGAAATAATCTAAACAGAGCCAACATTTATTTTCAGGATTTTTGGAAACGTTTTAGTATTTTAATTAAAGCCCAACAGTTGTAGTTAATTAGAAAAATAGAAACAAATCAAAAATAGAGAGAGGGAAGCCACCTGGGCCTTACCTGTGCTGGCCAGCCCACCTGGCTCGGCCCAGCCTACTGGTTCTGCCAGTCATCGTCCACCTCCCGCCAGGAGGACGCGGAGCGCGTGGCCGGCGCCCGCGGCCACATGCCGGCCACCTCCTGCTTCCGCCGACGCCTGGAGATGTCCAGGGATGCCACGCGACCCCCACGTCCCCCTCTCATCCTCCCTCACTCTCCCCCTCGTCTCCCTCACCCTCTCCCGCACCATGGCCGATGAGGTTGTCGCCGTCTCACCGCCGTAGTCGCGCTCTCCGTCACCCCCTCGCCTCTCTGACCTGTCCAGAAGCTCCGCCGCGACGCCCTCGCCCTCCCCACCGAGCCACACATCGCCGGAGGCCCTGCATCGCCGCCATCGGATCGTCTTCAACCTCGGTACCTGCCAGACGCTGCTCATCGATTTGCCTCACTCCGGTCGCCCCGAGCCCACTGAGCTTCTCATCGACCTCCCTGTGAGCTCCGCCGCCTTCCCCTCTTCTTTCCCATGCATTTGCACCCTCTAGGCCATATTTCCACCATGGCCGAAGCTCGTCTCCACTCGAGCTTGTCGCCGGCCTCGCTCCGGCGACCATTTGGTCCTTCCGTGCTATGCAACATGCTTGCCGCATCGCGTAGTGCCTCGCTAGCGCCTTAGTTTTCGCGTTTGCACGCCACAGCCCACACCCCGCACATGGCCGAACTCCGGCCGCCGCCTTGGAGCTCGCCGTCGTCGTCTCCGGCCACCGTAGGCCCGGCCTCCACCACCATTAGATGTGCGACTGCAAGAGCTCTCCAACGAGCCCAAGAATGGCCTCGCTCGTGCCCTGTAGGCGTTTTCCAAGCTGCGCCACCGTCTCGGGCCTCGCCGGCATCGAGTCACCGGCGAGTTTGACCCAGTTTGACCCTGGGTGGGCCCAGGTAGACCCCCTTGAGTCTATGACAGGTGGGGCCGGTTTGCTAACTAATCTAGGATTAGTTTTAACTAATTTTATTTAAATCAGTCACTGACATGTGGGCCCAGGCCCCACTAACAGCTAATTAGTGTTAATCTAATCCTGTTATTTAACTGAGAGGCTGACAGAAGGGGCCCACCAGTCGGGTTTGACCTGGGCTGGCGCCGTTGACCTGCTGAGGTCAGCATGACGCAATGCTGACGTAGTAATGCATTTTCTGGGTTTATTTTTATTCAGGAAATTCCAGAAAATGTTTAAAACTTCTAAAAATCATAGAAATTCAAACGTAACTCCAAATGGAATAATTTATATATGAAAAATTATCAAAAACATCCAATCTACCATCTGTAATTGTTTCATACATGACAAAACAAGTTTACCTTGCTGTTTAAGTAGAATAAGGAAATGCACTATTAAGGCCATGTTTAATGAACTAATATTTGAATCCTTGATTCAAATGAGTTCATTCCTTTCTGTTATAGCTTGCATTAGGCCAAGACACATTCATATTGCCATGTCATAGCATGCATCATATTGTTATATATCGTCATGTGTTGATTGTGTTCCGATGTGTTCTTCGTGGTAGGTTCTGCCTCCGAGGATATTCACGAGTATCCAACTGAAGGGCAGTATCCCACTACCACTCCATCAGGCAAGCAACCCATTGATCATTCCGATACAAACCCATGTTCTTGCTTTTGCTCTTGTTTACTGCATTAAGACAACACGATTCAAACTGCTGTGTGCTACGGTAGTTGAACCCTTATCCTCTGCATGACCTGCCATTGCCCCAGTAACTAGATGAAAACCACTAGCATGTGTAGGAGTTGATTGAGCCATGTATGTAATTCCTACCTTGCTATGCCTGCTATGCTTAGAGTTGTGTCAGGTCTGGTTCATCTGGGTGATGGGCTAAGTGAAATGCTTATGCTGGTAATGTGAGGGATGTGTTGAACATGTTTTGGTAAAGGTATCGATGAGAGGCCATGTAGGAGTACATGGTGGGTTGTTTCATTGAGGCCGTCCATAAGAACTGAGATCTGTATGCGTGATTTAAGATTCAGATACTACCACACATTGGGCCCTGAAATATGACCCCGCTCGACTTACTGACCCATCTCATCCTCTGTCCAGGAGTTGCAACTAGTTTCTGGTGTTTGTAGGTTATGTGTTGGCGTCCGTGCGTAGCGCTGACCCTAGGGGTGGGCTATGATGCGGTAGATACACCGTGGCACGGTGTACCGACTCGCCCGTTTGGTGTCTCGGGAACCTTGTACACATCGTTTGGGGCCGTTGAGGACACCCCAGCCGGATTTCCTTGCGGATGGAACCTGAATAGGCGATAAACCTGGACTAGAGACTTGTGAGGTTAGTCAGGTCGTGGTCTACACCCACGTCGGTTTTCGCTTGAAGTCTGCTGAGCACATGTCGTGTGCAGACGCTAAGTGGTGGAAACATGTGTGACGAAGTACACCCCTGCAGGGTATAAAACTATTTGAATAGACGCGTCCGTGGTAAAGGACTACTTGGTTGCCTATACAATTCATAGACAAGTTAATGGATACTACTAAAAGACTGAAGATAAGTGTGAGTACCGAGGATGGCCCTCTCGTAGGATGACGAGGGAGGATCCCCGGTGGAGTATTGTGTTGGTGAGTAGTGGACTCGTGTGCCAAAACTATTTTACTAGAGAAGTTCCATAGGATAGCTTAGCCAAGAGTCAAAGCTGGCTTGCTGCAATAGCCCCACCACCTTCTTGAGAATGAGCATGTATAGTAGGTTCTGATGTAAGACCTGTTGAGTACCTTGTACTCATGTTTGCTTATTTATTGTTTTCAGATGACAACACTGCCCCCTCCGATGGGTTTTATGTAGACCTTGATGTCGACGAGTGACTAGCCACCCAGGTGGTGATCCTGGCCATGGAGGGCCCTATGTAGATAGACAGGCTTTGAGAAGCCTTCTTTCTTTCTAGTGTCTGTACTCAGACCGGTTGCTTCCGCATGTGCTTGTATGGTTGTATGACTTGAGTGTCGGGTCATGTGACCCCTATCTGTATGAACATGTTATGTATGGCTCTCTGGAGCCTTTAAATAAAGTACTTGACTTGTAGAGTTTTGTTGTGATGCCATGTTGTATGTACTCATATCGGGCATATTGTGTGTATGCTTGAAATGCTTGGTATGAGTGGGATCCGACAATCTAGTTGTTTATCCTTGGCAGCCTTTCTTATGGGGAAATGTAGTCTAGTGTTCCTCGAGCCATAGTAGTCCGCTACAGCCCGGTTCACCGGAGTCCTGCTAGCCCAGCACTACTGCTCAGGACACTTGACTGGCCGGCATGTGATTCACTTTGTTCCTATGTCTGTCCCTTCGGGGAAATGTCACGCGGTGACTTCCGGAGTCCTGCCTAGCCTGCTACAGCCCGGGTTCCTCGGAGTCCTGTTAGCCCAGTGCTACAGCCCGGAATCACTCGCTGATGACCGACATGCTCGATGTGATTCATGTATGCCTGTCTCCATAGGCCTGTGCCGCTTTGGGTTCACGACTAGTCATGTCGGCCCGGGTTCTCTGTCATATGGATGCTAGCGACACTATCATATACGTGAGCCAAAAGGCGCAAACGGTCCCGGGCCATGGTAAGGCGACACCCGTGGGATACCGTGCGTGAGGCCACAAAGTGATATGAGGTGTTACCAGCTAGATCGGGGTCCTGACAGTGTTGGCATCAGAGCCGGACTGCCTGTAGGTTCGTTGAGCCAAACTGGTCGATGTCGAGTCTAGAAATGCTTTAGTTATATGTAGGGGAGTTGATTGTGGAAGGGAACGTAAGGCTCTTTTACTTCCTTACCCTATGCCTCTGATCTGAGTCATTCTCTTCTCATTCAACGTGGGTTAAGGACTAGGCTCTCTTCTTCTATCAGGTTCATGTGTTACTAATCCGTAGTAGCTTATAGGATTGTTGTTACGAGTTCCAGTTTAGTTTATACTATTCTTAGTATGTTGCTAATTGGATCAGAACCTTGATATGATGTTGTTGAGTGGTATTGCGAACTGTTGTGGATGTCTCAAATCTTTTTCTGAGCATTTACAGCTGTTATGCTGTCCAATTTTCCCTAGAAATTCTGATGTCTTTGCATTGTGGTTGTGCTTTCAGATGGCCAACCGTGCTCAAAACCAAGTGGTTCGCCTGACCCGGTGCCTCGATGTGCCCGGTCATACTGCTATGTTAGTCCGGGTAATGATCGAGACGGGTTACCGTTGGTATCCCGAATACACTGTCGAAGAGCAGTTCCGCGACTTTAATCAAAGCCAGTATTTTTGCACCGTCAGGATATTTCCCTCTTATCCTGGATCTACCGAGCCCCTTCACTGTTCCTATGGACTCGGGGTTACTGTTGAGATGGCTGTGCAGGATGCTGCCTATTCCATGATGACCATCATGCGAGTCCGGACTGGCCTGCTTCGGAACACCGACTTCCGTTACATGCCAGCTTCACTTCCGGGAGCGCAAGGGTATCTTCAGGCTATCTATGCTAACTCCACTCAGGAGGACCCATTAACTCATACCACTGCCGAGATGCTCGAAGATAAGGATCGAGAGAATTGGGCCTTGAGGCTGGAGCTTTTCAATACCCGTGCTGATCATTGGGCCACATTGACTCGATTTGCACCTGCGGTGCAAGCTGGATGTATGGATACAAGGGATCTGTATCCTGTGAGATCTGCTTTGCCAGACATGGTGGATTGGCGTGATGTGGGAGGCATCACCCCACCCTGTGGTCCCCGTAGGCCACCGTTTGTTGGTCCAAGACCTCATCCTAGCCCCTATGGTCCACAGGCTCCTCAGGACCGTCTGTTCCCGGATGGTCATGTTGAACTTCCAGGCTATGGAGGTGACTTCTATGAGGACTACTACGGAGCTGTCTGAGATAGTAGTAGTACCACTAGTATTGTAGTAGTTGTATCTCCACCATCCTGCGTGACTTGTGGAATATGACTTTGCGTGTAACCGATTCCGGAGGTGTAGACAAATAATGTATAGGAGCTTGGAATGCCTCCGATGAGATGTAACGTCTTTCATCATAGTTGTACTGTAGCCTGGGCTTGTACTAAACTATGTATGATGTGTATGACCGTTGGTATATATATGGCAGTTTTATATTACCATGTCATACAGATGAACATCTCTGCATTCCGTGTTATCCATTACATTCTGCACTTCCTTGCTAAGTTTGAGCCATCCTTGTCTAAACCGTTGTATTGTTTTCTCCTAGTATGGTCAACACCCGCAGCAACCCCGCTGCCCCGGAGCAAGCGGAAGCCAGTGCAGCTAGAGGTGAAAATCTGCCTCACCCACCTTCTTTGGCCGAAGTAATGCTGGAGGCGGAAAGAAACAAGCGTGAGACTAACCGCCTGCTGGAGCAGATTGAGCAGAACACTGCACGCCACCCGCGAATGACTTGGTGTCAATCAATGACTTTATCAAGCTGTACCCACCAAAGTTTAACCATTCCGTCGAGCCCCTCGACGTGGATGACTGGCTTCACAACATCACCCACAAGCTACGTTCTGCCAACGTAGCCGAAGCCGACAAGGTTACCTATGCTGCCTATCACCTCGAAGGCCCTGCTAGCCTTTGGTGGGAAAACTTCGAAGCTATGCGCCCGGTCGGCCAAATCACTACCTGGGCTGATTTCGGTGAGGCTTTCTGTGAGCATCACATTCCGGAAGGTCTCATGGATCGCAAGAGGGAGGAGTTCTGTAACTTCACCCAAGGAAGACTGACTGTGGATGCCTATAGTCGTGAATTTGGGAATCTGGCACGTTATGCCCCTGAAGAGGTATCTACTGACGCTAAGAAGCAAGCAAGGATCCGCAAGGGACTTAGCCCTGAGCTTTGCCGCGATCTTCATCTGCACGAGTGCACCTCCTTCCAGAAGTTGGTCAATAAAGCCATCAGTGCTGAGACAGGCCAGACTGATTATGACGCTTCATGCAAGCACTCCTGTGATTTTGGCTCTTCATCCGGCTTTGGAGCTCAGAAGCGCCGGGTGTGGATCCCAAGCACGGCATTGCCACCCAGTTTCATTCCGAGGCCATCCTTTGAGGCACCTCGTCCCAACCAGCAATTTGCACCGCCCAAGCACTATGGTGGCCCCGCTGCTAATGCTGCTCCATGCCCCAATGTGGTGACATGCTTCAAGTGTGGAGAGCCGGGTCACTATAGCCGAGAGTGTCCCTAGAACAACAACCCCAATCAAAGTGGAAAGTCCGTTGGCCGTGGTAAGCCCGCGGGAAAAACATTCTACGCCAAGCCGGCCACCACTGCACGTGGCCATGTCAACTATGTTTCAGCCGAGGAGGCTCATGAGGATCCTAACGTCGTCCTTGGTACGCTCCTTGTTAACTGCCATCCGGCATCTGTTCTTTTCGATACTGGAGCATCTCATTCATTCATATCCGAGAACTATGCTCGATTGCATAACACGACGTTCTGTGACATGCCCACTTCCATGGTAATTCAAACTCCGGGTTCCAAATGGCAAACTTCTAGAGTAAGCCATGGGAACGAAATTCTTGTCGATAGACTTGTCTTCCTTGCATCCTTAATAGCTCTCAAGTCCTCGGACATAAACATCATCATGGGTATGGACCGGATGTCAGCTCATTATGCTAAGATTGATTGTGCCACTAGAACTGTTCAACTTACTCACCCATCGGGCAAGACAGTCAATGTCTTAACTCGAGTGGCCAAGAGCCAGCTTTACTCCCTAAATGCCAACCCCTTTCCAGACCTTGAGGATGTTCCGGTAGTCCGAGACTTTCCGGATGTCTTTCCAGAAGAACTGCCAGGTGTTCCACCTGACAGGGATGTCGAGTTTGTGATAGACCTTGTTCCATGAACCGTTCCAATTTCTAGAAGACCCTACAAGATGGCACCCTTAGAACTAGCCGAGCTTAAGAACCAACTCGATGAGTCCTTGAAAAAGGGTTTCATCCGTCCTAGTTCCTCTCCTTGGGCTTGCCCCGTCCTCTTTGTTAAGAAGAAGGATGGAACGGATCGAATGGTTGTGGATTACCGACCTGTCAATTTGGTCACCATCAAGAACAAATACCCGCTTCCTAGGATCAACGATCTGTATGATCAACTCGCTGGATCCTCAGTCTTCTCCAAGATGGATTTGAGGTTGGGCTACCATCAAATCAAAATCAGAAACGGGGACATTCCCAAAACGGCCTTTGTTACTCGTTATGGCCAATACGAGTACACCATCATGTCCTTCAATTTAACCAATGCCCTAGCTACCTTCTCTCGGTTAATGAACTCGGTCTTCATGGAGTATTTGGATAAATTCGTCGTAGTATACCTCAATGACATACTCATCTACTCCAAGAATGAAGAGGAACATGCCGAACATCTAAGGCTAGTATTGATGAAACTTCGAGAGCATCGCCTTTATGCCAAATTCTCCAAGTGTGAATTTTGGTTGCCAGAAGTGACCTATCTAGGCCATGTAATCTCTGGTAAGGGTATTGCTGTCAATCCCGAGCGAGTTCAAGCCGTCCTTGATTGGACTCCACCTGAGACGGTCAAGCAAGTTCGGAGCTTCCTTGGCTTAGCGAGCTATTGCCGCCGCTTCGTCGAGAATTTTTCCAAGGTTGCTAAACCTCTAACTGAACTCCTCAAGAAAGATAAAAAGTTCGAGTGGACTCCACAGTGCGAGTTCAGATTTCAGGAACTGAAAAGATGCCTGACATCTGCTCCCGTACTGGTACCACCAGACTTCTCCAAGGACTTTATTATCTATTGCGACGCCTCGCGACAAGGACTAGGTTGCATACTCATGCAAGATCGTCAGGTAATTGCCTATGCTTCACGGCAACTACATCCACATGAGGAAAATTATCCCACACATGATCTAGAGCTGGCAGCTGTAGTCCATGCACTTAAAACTTGGCGACATTACCTCCTCGGTAAATGTTGCGAGATCTTCATCGATCACCAAAGTTTGAAATATATCTTCACCCAACCAGATTTGAATCTCAGGCAAAGACGTTGGGTTGAGTTGATCTCGGATTACGACTTAGGAATACCTTAAACCCCGGGCAAAGCCAATGTCATGGCTGATGCACTAAGTCATAAATCCTATTGTAACAACCTGATGTTACAACAAAGTCAACCACTTCTCCATGAGGAATTCCGTAAGCTTAATCTTCACATTGTTCCTCGAGGATTCCTATCCACTCTGGTGGCGAAACATACCCTTATGGATCAAATCATAGCTGCCCAGAAGCATGATAAGGGCATATTCCGGATTAAGGAAAACATTGCTAGCGGAGTTGCTAAATGTTTTTCCATGGACAAGCGGGGTGCTGTCTTCTTTGAGAACCGTCTGGTGGTTCCCAAGAAACAACATCTACGCCAGTTGATCCTTAAGGAAGCTCATGAATCCCCTCTCACCATTCATCTCGGTAGTACTAAAATGTATCAAGACCTACACCAGAGGTTTTGGTGGAGTAGGATGAAGAGAGAAATCGCTCAATACATTGCTAGCTGCGACGTCTGTCGTCGTGTTAAAGCAGAGCATCAACGGCCTGCTGGCACCCTTCAACCTTTGGCTATTCCTGAATGGAAATGGGATAAAATCAGTATGGATTTCATCACTGGGTTTCCCAGGACCAAGAGAGGGAATAATGCCATCTTCGTCGTGATCGACCGACTTTCCAAAGTAGCCCACTTTCTACCTGTTCGTGAGAGTATCACCGCTAGCCAGCTAGCCGATTTATACATCTCCTGAATAGTGTCTCTTCATGGTGTCCCATTGGAAATTAACTCGGACCGTGGGAGTCTCTTCACCTCTCGATTTTGGGAAAGTTTCCAAAATGCTATGGGAACTCATCTCTCCTTTAGCACCGCCTTCCATCCTCAATCAAGTGGTCAAGTAGAGCGAGTCAATCAAATTCTGGAAGATATGCTCCGAGCCTCTGTCATCTCGTTCGGAATGAGTTGGGAGAGATGCCTTCCATTCGCGGAGTTTGCTTATAACAATAGTTATCAAGCTAGCTTGGGTAAAGCTCCTTTCAAAGTTCTCTATGGACGAAAATGTCGAACGCCTCTTAACTGGTCAGAAACCGGGGAAAGACAACTCTTTGGCCCGGATATGATTCAGGAAGCGGAAGAGCAGGTTCGCGTTATTCGTGAGAAATTGAAAACAGCCCAATCTCATTAAAAGAGTCAATATGATCGTAAACATAAGCCCATGACTTATGAAGTCGACGAGAAGGCTTACCTTCGGGTTACTCCGTTAAAGGGAACCCATCGTTTCGGTATCAAAGGCAAATTGGCTCCTCGTTACATTGGACCCTTTCGCATTCTTTCCAAACGAGGAGAAGTTGCCTACCAATTGGAACTACCTCCGCATCTTTCCAGAGTTCACAATGTCTTCCACGTTTCACAACTCAGGCGTTGCTTCGCGGATCCTATCCGTGGAGTGGACCACGAAATGCTTGATCTACAAGATAAACTCTCCTATCGGGAATATCCTGTTCATATCCTTGATCAAGCCGAGCGTACCACTCGACGTCATAATATTAAGTTTCTCAAGGTTCAATGGTCACACCACTCTGAGAAAAAAGCCACTTGGGAAAGGGAGGATCGTCTTCGACTCGAGTACCCCACCTTCTTTCCAGAGGATCCTAAATCTCGGGACGAGATTCTTTTGAGTGGGGGTGAGTTGTCACACCCTAGCTAGTTCAAGCATTAGAATGTGCATCATGTTTAAATTCCTCTTAAATTTGAATTGGGGAAGGTAGAAACCCCCAACACCCCTCTAGAAACAACTAGGGTTTACTAAAATTATTTTCAATGAACCTGAAATGCCCTTCTATAAAGTTCACCCTCTTTGTCTTGGGTTAGAACCTCTGGAAAATTTGGTGCACAATTTTCTAGGTCAACAGAAGGTCATTGAATTAAATCATAAATATTTGAATTTGGGTATTTAAATGCTATAAAATAATTTAAATGCTCAAATAATTCTGGAAATAAATGTTTGCTGTTGGAAATAATCTATGCAGAGCCCACATTTATTTTCAGGATTTTTGGAAATGTTTTAGTATTTTAATTAAAGCCCAACAGTTGCAGTTTATTAGAAAAACAGAAACAAATCAAAAAAAGAGAGAGGGAAGCCACCTGGGCCTTAGCTGTGCTGGCCAGCCCACCTGGCTCGGCCCAGCCTACCGGCTCTGCCAGTCATCATCCACCTCCCGCCAGGAGGACGCGGAGCGCGTGGCCGGTGCCCGCGGCCCCACGCCGGCCACCTCCTGCTTCCGCCGACGCCTGGAGACGTCCAGGGATGCCACGCGACCCCCACGCCCCCCTCTCATCCTCCCTCACTCTCCCCCTCGTCTCCCTCACCCTCTCCCGCACCATGGCCGACGAGGTTGTCGCCGTCTCACCGCCGTAGTCGCGCTCTCCGTCACCCCCTCGCCTCTCTGACCTGTCCAGAAGCTCCGCCGCGACGCCCTCGCCCTCCCCACCGAGCCACACATCGCCGGAGGCCCTGCATCGCCGCCATCGGATCGTCTTCAACCTCGGTACCTGCCAGACGCCGCTCATCGATTTGCCTCACTCCGGTCGCCCCGAGCCCACTGAGCTTCTCATCGACCTCCCTGTGAGCTCCGCCGCCTTTCCCCTCTTCTTTCCCATGCATTTGCACCCTCTAGGCCATATTTCCACCATGGCCGAAGCTCGTCTCCGCTCGAGCTTGTCGCCGGCCTCGCTCCGGCGACCATTTGGTCCTTCCGTGCTATGCAACATGCTTGCCGCATCGCGTAGTGCCTCGCTAGCGCCTTAGTTTTCGTGTTTGCACGCCGCAGCCCACACCCCGCACATGGCCGAACTCCGGCCGCCGCCTTGGAGCTCGCTGTCGTCATCTCCGGCCACCATAGGCCCGGCCTCCACCACCATTAGATGCACAACTACAAGAGCTCTCCAACAAGCCCAAGAACGTCCTCGCTCGTGCCCTATAGGCGTTTCCGAGCTGCGCCACCATCTCGGGCCTCGCCGGCGTCGAGTCGCCGGCGAGTTTGACCCAGTTTGACCCTGGGTGGGCCCAGGTAGACCCCCCCTGAGTCTATGATAGGTGGGGCCGGTATGCTGACTAATCTAGGATTAGTTTTAACTAATTTTATTTAAATCAGTCACTGACATGTGGGCCCAGGCCCCACTAACAGCTAATTAGTGTTAATCTAATCCTGTTATTTAACTGAGAGGCTGACAGAAGGGGCCCACCAGTCAGGTTTGACCTGGGCTGGCGCCTTTGACCTGCTGAGGTCAGCATGACACAATGCTGACGCAGTAATGCATTTTCTGGATTTATTTTTATTCAGGAAATTCCAAAAAATGTTTAAAACTTCTAAAAATCATAGAAATTCAACCGTAACTCCAAATGAAATAATTTATATATGAAAAATTATTAAAAAAAATTCAATCTATCCATCTGTAATGGTTTCATACATGACAAAACAAGTTTACCTTGTTGTTTAAGCAGAATAAGGAAATGCACTATTAAGGCCATGTTTAATGAACTAATATTTGAATCCTTGATTAAAATGAGTTCATTCCTTTCTGTTATAGCCTGCATTAGGCCAAGACACATTCATATTGCCATGTCATAGCATGCATCATATTGTTGCATATCGTCATGTGTTAATTGTGTTCCGATGTGTTCTTCGTGGTAGGTTCTGCCTCCGAGGATATTCGAGAGTATCCAACTGAAGGGCAGTATCCCACTACCACTCCATCAGGCAAGCAACCCATTGATCATTCCGATACAAACCCGTGTTCTCGCTTCTGCTCTTGTTTACTGCATTAAGACAATGCGATTCAAACTATTGTGTGCTATGGTAGTTGAACCCTTATCCTCTGCATGACCTGTCATTGCCACAGTAACTAGATGAAACCCACTAGCATGTGTAGGAGTTGATTGAGCCATGTATGTGATTCCTACCTTGCTATGCCTGCTATGCTTAGAGTTGTGTCAGGTCTGGTTCATCTGGGTGATGGGCTAGAGTGAAATGCTTACGCCGGTAATGTGAGGGATGTGTTGAACATGTTTTGGTAAAGGTATCGATGAGAGGCCATGTAGGAGTACATGGTGGGTTGTTTCATTGAGGCCGTCCATAAGAACTGAGATCTGTATGCGTGATTTAAGATTCAGATACTACCACACATTGGGCCCTGAAATATGACCCCGCTCGACTTACTGACCCATCTCGTCCTCTGTCCAGGAGTTGCAACTAGTTTCTGGTGTTTGTAGGTTATGTGTTGGCGGCCGTGCGTAGCGCTGACCCTAGGGGTGGGCTATGATGCGGTAGATACACCATGGCACGGTGTACCGAGTCGCCCATTTGGTGTCTCGGGAACCCTATACACATTGTTTGGGGCCGTTGAGGACACCCCGGCCGAATTTCCTTGCGGATGGAACCTGAATAGGCGATAAACCTAGAATAGAGAATTGTGAGGTTAGTCAGGTCGTGGTCTACACCCACGTCCTTTTTTGCTTGAAGTCTGCCGAGCACATGTCGTGTGCAGACGCTAAGTGGTGGAAACATGTGTGACGAAGTACACCCTTGCAGGGTATAAAACTATTCGAATAGCCGCGTCCGCGGTAAAGGACTACTTGGTTGCCTATACAGTTCATAGACAGGTTAATGGATACTACTAAAAGACTCAAGATAACTGTGAGTACCGAGGATGGCCCTCTCGTAGGATGATGAGGGAGGATCCCCGGTGGAGTATTGTGTTGGTGAGTAGTGGACTCGTGTGCGAAAACTATTTTACTAGAGAAGTTCCGTAGGATAGCTTAGCCAAGAGTCAAAGCTGGCTTGCTGCAATAGCCCCACCACCTTCTTGAGAATGAGCATGTATAGTAGGTTCTGATGTAAGACTTGCTGAGTACCTTGTACTCATGTTTCCTTATTTATTGTTTTCAGATGACAACACTGGCCCCTCCGATGGGTTTTATGTAGACCTTGATGTCGACGAGTGACTAGCCACCCAGGTGGTGATCCTGGCCATGGAGGGCCCTATGTAGATAGACAGGCTTCAAGAAGCCTTCTTTCTTTCTAGTGTCTGTACTCAGACCGGTTGCTTCCGCATGTGCTTGTATGGTTGTATGACTTGAGTGTCGGGTCATGTGACCCCTATCTGTATGAACATGTTATGTATGGCTCTCTGGAGCCTTTAAATAAAGTACTTGACTTGTAGAGTTTTGTTGTGATGCCATGTTGTATGTACTCATATCGGGCATATTGTGTGTATGCTTGAAATGCTTGGTATGAGTGGGATCCGACAATCTAGTTGTTTATCCTTGGTAGCCTTTCTTATGGGGAAATGTAGTCTAGTGTTCCTCGGGCCATAGTAGTCCGCTACAGCCCGGTTCACCGGAGTCCTACTAGCCCAGCACTACTGCTCAGGACACTTGACCGGCCGGCATGTGATTCACTTCGTTCCTATGTCTGTCCCTTCGGGGAAATGTCACGCGGTGACTTTCGGAGTCCTGCCTAGCCTGCTACAGCCTAGGTTCCCCGGAGTCCTGTTAGCCCAGTGCTACAGCCCGGAATCACTCGCTGATGACCGACATGCTCGATGTGATTCATGTATGCCTGTCTCCATAGGCCTGTGCCGCTTTGGTTTCACGACTAGTCATGTCAGCCCGGGTTCTCTGTCATATGGATGCTAGCGACACTATCATATACGTGAGCCAAAAGGCGCAAACGGTCCCGGGCCATGGTAAGGCGACACCCGTGGGATATCGTGCGTGAGGCCGCAAAGTGATATGAGGTGTTACCAGCTAGATCGATGTGGCTTGGAATCGGGGTCCTGACAGCCATATCCCGTGGTTTACCTTCATCTTGCACCTGCAAATCCTTTCTAATACCCACGTGTGTCAAATGAATCGTAGATTTTAAGGTATCTTTCGTCTTGCCTTCAATATTAAGAAGTGTGCCGATAATGCTGTCACATATATTTTTCTCGATGTGCATCACATCAAGATTATGGCACAGATCCAAATCTTTCCAATACTCCAAGTCCCACAAAGTGGACCTGCGGGTAAACAATAATCTCTCGTTTACCCTGCCACGCTTCCTTTTCCCGCTACCATTACCAGGATGGTTTCCTGGTGTAATATGCCTGACCTTCTCTAATTCCACTTGCAACTCATCGGTGGTGAGCCTCTTTGGCGCATCACGGTTTTCATGCTTTGCATTGAACACATGTCTTCGGTATTTTCTAGGATGCGGCTTGTCCTTGGCAAGGAAACGGTGGTGTCCAATGTAACAGATCTTGCTAAGTATTGCATATGATAGAGGATTCCTGTCACAGCGAATACATGCATTGTAACCATGTGTCGTTCGCCTTGACAAGGTGCCCACAGCCGGATAATCATGGATGCACCAAATTATAATAGCACGCAGAAAGAAATCAGCTGGTGGGTGCTATATAGGTCTTGAGTGAGAACACCCTTCCATAGCTGTTGAAGTTCCTCCACAAGAGGCTCCATGAACAAATCAAAATCCTTTCCAGGACTTTTTGGACCTGGGATGAGCAAGGCCGTCATGTAGTTTGATTATTTGGTGCAGACATTTGGAGGCATGTTGTAAGGGATAACAAGCACTGGATACATGCTATATGTGGCGCTCTCGTGGCCAAATGGGTTAAATCCATCTGAAGCTATGCCAAGTCTAATGTTTCTCGGGTCAGCAGCAAACTCTTTGTGTTTAACATTGAAGCTTTTCCACTCACTACCATGACATGGATGGCTCATTACATTCTGATCTCTGTACTCCTAGTTCCTAGAATGCCACAGTACATCCTCTCTTGTTTCAGCATCATGAAACAAACCTCTGCAATCTTGGTGTAATTGGAAAATGTCTTAGAACATTATGAGGAATCCTCTTCACAACATCGCTATCTTTCCATCTTGATGATTTGCATTTCGGGCATTCACTTAAGTTGGCATACTCCTTCCGGAACAAAACACAATTATTCTTACAAACATGAATCATATCATATCCAATTCCAACTGCACGAAGGAAATTCTTCATTTTACTGTAGGTGTGTGGCAGCTCAGACGCATCTGGGAAAGATTCACGGAAAGCAGCCAAGATCGCATCGAATGATTTGTTGGTCATCCGCTCAGATGTATTCACCTGAAAAAAGGTGAGCATAGCTGAGAATACTGACAACTTATTTCCTGGGGTGACAGCAACATTGCATTGTTCCAACATGCGGGCCCACCGTTTTTCTTCTGCAGGTGAAAGTTCACGGAATGCACGAGCATTTCGTAGCATTGTTTCAATGTTGGTCAAACTCACTGGCTCCGCCACCACCACCTCCTCCTCCTCTTCCACCTGAGCATCAGGCAGATCAAGATGGTGATCTACTGCTTCCACGTAGTCAATAACATTGACGTTCACAGCTTCACCATGATGAACCCACCTAGTATATGTGACCGACATCCCATACAAGTGTAGATGATTTTGCATAGTTGACTGGGGTCTTGTAACTGAATTCATACAACTGCTACACGAGCAAAGCACATCTGATTTCGGACCACCGTACCCAGCTCTGATAAAGTTCATGAAGTTTTCAACCCCCTCGACATATGCAGTGGAGAATCTTCGAGCAGAAGTTATCCAAGTCCTGTCCATCTGTTAGACATACAAATTAGTTCTTCTACTAGATACTACAGGAAAAACATATTTGCTTTTTTATGAAGTCTAGAAAAAAAATACCTAGGTCGATGTGTAAAGCTATGGCAAGATATTTGACGAGCAGATCTAAGTAACAAAATATATGTAAAGCTAATTCGGCAAATAGATTTGAGTGCCAAATTATGGCAGGCTGTTTCAACAGTCAATGAGGCCGAGCACACAGCCATCAAACTATCGAAGGCCATCGCAGCAACAAAGATCGAGTATAAAACGGTGTAGAGCTATTTCAGCTAACAGATTGGCTACTAGACCATGGCAATCTACGTCACAATACATATATGGCAGGATATTTTACCAACTAATCGGCCTTGGCATGCCATCTCAGCTAAGCAGATTGAGTGCAGAACAGGGCAAGGAAGCTTCTTAAGCAGAGCATGTTGACAGTAAACTACTTCGGCAAACAGTGAGATTTACAGCGTCTATCAGCTAACATTCAGTGCTACACCGACATGAACGGGGCCTTAGTCTAGAATGCGCTTACCGTGGGAGAAGCTGACCGCCGTGCTTCTCCACACGAATGTCACCAGCGGTGGTGGCGTTGACCGCCGTGCGCCTCCACAAGAACATAGCCAAAGGTCGCAGCGCGGCTAGAGGACGGCAGTCTATGAGAGCATACTGTGGGAGCGAGAGGATCGCCGAACCGCGGCGCCGACGTATCGGCGCGGCGGGGATGACGGCTTTGGCAGAGCGAATGGAGTGGAGGAGGACAGGGGGGAGGGGGTTTGGGGAATATTATTG